>NC_044187.1:37500750-37594233 GCF_900880675.1 Sparus aurata | reverse complement strand
CTCGTTAATACCACATTGAGTTGAATGTTGAAAGTTGAAAGTGCAAAAATTATCAGCATGGCAAATAGCATATAAATAAAGCAAATAAATATATCTATCACTATGTGAATACTATGCAAGTGGGCCTAAATTTTCACACATTTTGTAGGATAATTCTAAAGTATAGCTTACTATTCATTTAACAGATATTTTCTTTTATGTGAAATATTATTTACAATTACACAGTCTTCATAAGATTAGATTCTATGATTAAGATTATCGATTTGAGGGTCCATCCTCTGCCCATTATCTGCAAAGGTATATTTTTTATCGAGCTTTTAGGATCAACTAATCACAGCTTTTGAAATGATGACTCATACCTAGCAACGGGGTCAACCACACCTCCTCACTAAGATAGGAGTTTCTGTCCATTCCTTGCTCAGAGTTCTCTGAGAATGTCTCTGGAATCATGCCTAAGCTAAGACTCCTTGCTAGGAATTTTTAGGTTAAGTTAGGAGCTCTCTGAGAGGATTCTCAGAATCTTTAGGAATACGAGCCCTGAACGTGACCTGAAGCTTTACTGCTTATTAGCTCAGACTCTCCTTCATCCTCCCAGAGATGTTACACATCTACCATTTTACACACACACACCACACACACACACACACACACACAACACACACACACACACACACCCACACACACACACACACACACACACACACGAGAAAGAACAATGTACAAATACTTTTAATTTGAAATTAAATTAAATACATTTTGAAAACATTTCTATTAAAACCACAGTGATTAATACATTTCCCCATATAAGCTTGATGAGTAGTAGAAAGCGATTCATATTTTCCTGAGGCCTGAATTTGAGCATAGTACATAAAAGCCCCGATATCATAATCAAACTGCACTTGGAAAGTCTGTACTTAGTGACCTCTGTTCTTTCAACCATCAGTGAGTTGTGTAAAAAAAAGCCTTGAGATATATGATAATGTAAACATTCATAATTATTTAGGAGTGCTTGGTCCATTTACAGTCATATTAAGGTTTGAACTTGAGGGAGAACTCCTCCAGCGCAGCCATAAGCTTCTCCTCCTCCTGTGGCGTGGACCTGGACGAGGCCAGCGGCAGGTGTGTCGCCACCGCTTTGCGATCTGGAAGAAATGTGATGAGAACACGTGAGACACCAGAGGCAACAAAATGTGTTCTGGCTGACGTTCACGGAGCTGATAACAGAAATCAGGATTCATCTTATGTGTTGCAGTATTGTAGAGACATGGACCAGGTGTCTCCTGTGATTACTGAATCAGAATTAAGTTACAGGAAACCTTCATTTGTTTGTTTGAGATCAGGTCTGTGTGCTTCCGACATGCCCACAGTGACACATTAAAGTCTCAACAAAGGTTACAGTCGGTACAGTTGGGTTTCATGAATTGATTTTGAATCCAGCAGGAAAATCTGCTAATTGAACCTGAACCCTTCCTGAAGCAAAATATCATAAACATAACTACTCTATTTATGTACAAATATGAAGTATACTTTACTTCAGTATTACAATTTTATGCTACTTCATATTCCTATATTTTCATACCACTCTTAAATCCATTTGTCCATAATATTGCACTTTTATTATAAATAAGTTAGATAATTATATTTTTATATATCTAATCCACCACATTTATTCAACATCTGATTTTCCTTTGAAACATTTGATCAACTTATAAAATATTTGTTGTTGTGCACTTAGAACTTTTACTTTTTAACTTTAAGCTAGTTAATACTTTTTGTACAATACTATTTTTACTTGCATAACGTTTTCAATGCAGGACTTTTACTTGTAATCGAGTATTTCTACATGGTGGTACTGCTAGTTTTACTCAAGTAAAGGGTCTCATCATTTCCTCGCGGAACTTTTGTCTGTTCACAAAAAAAGCTCCCCAAAAGCTTTAAATCTCATGTCTTGCAGATGCAGAGCAACATTATCATGCTGCTGATGGTAAGTTTTCACAATCCTTTTGAGAACAGTATATGTCTTTTGTCCATCTGTCCATCACTGCTGCTAGAGACAAGATTAACCCCAAGCACCGACACAAAAACATTCAATAAATGTACAGCAGAACCAGAACTCTTGGCTACAAGAGGGTTAAAATATCTGAGTTGCGTTATTGTGGCATGAATTATGCTTTGACTCCTGCTTCTCTTGTCAAGATGAAAAGTTGTGAAAGCAGAAAAACAATGACACTCAAGTTTCATTAGGTGTACAAAGACCGACCCTGGAAGAAGAGTCCGCTCGGCTGCGTCCTGGCGGCTGCAGACACAGCGAGCCACACCGCAGTGTCGGCCCCCATGGCCTCCGTCCTCAGTTTGGCCTGCATCTTAGCGTGGAATGAAGGCATGGACGTCTGAACAGCTGCAGAGAGACAAACAAAAAGGCAACGTTTACTGTACTACAAAGTACACAGCACTGATTTGATTTTGTTACCCTGGTATTTAGAATGTGTTTATTGTTTTAAGGATGATTTATTATTTTGGTTATTCAGCTGTTTTTAGAGAAGAATCAGCTCGACTGAAACTTTAAAACTTCAGATAATCAAATCAAATTTAAACATTTTAAAATATTTTTGTTCATCCGTGAAAACAGGCGGCACCAAGCTTTAGTCAGGACCATTTATATAGTTGGGTGAGTGAAGCACAGCTGCTGTTTGACCACAGCTCTAAACGGCTCTGTATACCTGGCGTGTCTGCCCAGCCCGGGTGCATGGAGGAGAAGTGGACCTCTTTGTGCTGATTGGCCCATCTCTCTGTGAGGATCACCTGTTGCCTCTGTTGAAATGACAACACAAAAAAAAGACATAAAAACACAGATCCGTGCCGCAGGGGTTTCTGTCCAGCCGTGCTGCTGTTGTGAATCGGTCTCCTTTACCTTGTTCTGAGCGTAGGCCATGGTGCCATCGAACGTCCCCTTCTCAAACTGGAGGTCGTCCACGTTCAGCTTCTGTGTGAGCATGCCGCCTGACGACACAGTGACCTGGTGGGAGATGGTACGTATCCTATGCTTTTAATAAGGCATGACATTAAAGACACACACAGTGAGTCTGCTCTAGTGCAGAGGTCTGGCAATAAAAAGCATATTTGACACAGCAGATTTGTGTCTTGTTATTTTTTGACATGATGGGTGTTTTTTTTTTTCAGTCAAAACTCAACCCACCACTCTTGGGTCTTCGACATTCGTCAGTGCAGGTATCAATGCTGTGGTGAGGATGTATGTACCTGGAAAAAAAAGAAAGCACAGAGGCTGGTTCAGCAATGATTACCTGCTATAGATGACAACCCAAACTCAATTATTTCTACCTGCTGAGTATGAACCAAATGTGATGTCAAAGTTTTCATCCCAATATTACCAAATGACACCAATATTTCCTTGAATTCAAACTAAGCTTTTGCTCTGGAACTAGTTTTACAAATATATCTTACCGAGTGTATTTGTGGCAAAGTTTTTCTCCAAACCCTCCTGAGTTAACTCTCTCTGGTTCACCATACAGCCTGCATTGTTAATCTGGTGAAAAAGCAGTTCAGTGACGACACAAACCAGCGTCTGTATTACAAATGACCAAATAAATATATGCCGCCACTTACCAGCACATGTACGGTGTCACTCTGTGAGAAGTTCTGGGCGAACTCCCACACTTGCCTCGCACTGGACATGTCGACAATGTGGATGTGAATGTTCTGGCAATAAACAGAAAAACAGAAACACTGTCAAACCCCGTTCTGTTGAAAAGAGAAGATCACAACTCAAACAAACTTTTACTGCTGGTGGCTTAGTGCAGCAAATCCTCAAAATTGATAAGTCTTTAACAGGGACACTGATGTTTTAAATAAAACAAAATAATAATAATGACAAAACACTTTCTCTCAAAGCTGAAATAATAAAAAGGTCCCCCTCCCGACTCGCATGCATGAGTGAGGCAACATGGTCATTCCTTCAGTCGTTTACTTACGAACAAATTCAAACTTAGAAATACTGATCGACATCATCCAGTATTGTATCCATCTACAGCAGCGATCCCTCAGATATAGTCAGTTACAGGATAAGTAAATAAACTAGTCACAGTACTATCCATGTCCTCAAATGTCAGGATTCATGTAAGCATAGATATAAAAACAGGAAAGTATGATCTTTAAAAAAAAAAATGTAGGTATGATGTTGTTAATAAGAGCAGGGAGCTCTCCTCTAGAAAAAACAGACTTCTCACCTGATTTTTACTCTGTTCCACAATTTCATCTCTGGCTGCTTCGGCCCGCCCCTTGTTCCGACAGACCATGTGAATGGTTCCTCCTGCAACGAGACAGCAGTAACGCCCACCACCTTAACAATTTGACCTGCCCTTGTCATTTTGGTCTGAAGCAGGCTAAAGAGGTGTTCTTTTTCTGTGGTGTAGCCAAACTCACCTCTGTTGGCTATTTCCTGCGCTGTGGCTTTTCCTATCCCACTGTTGGCCCCTGTTATCATGAAGGACCTCCCGCTCAGGTTTACATCCAGGTCTGCTGGAGCAAAATGCTTTGCTGCTGCTTCATAGCCACTCCTGTAACGATTAGAGCAGTCCAGTGAACACATGAGAACTCAGCAGCAACTTGACACACTCGTAAAGGCTGACTCACCTGTCTGTGAAACTCTGAACCTCTTAACAATTTAAAGACTCTATAGTGGGGGTCGACCGATATGGCTTTTTTATGGTAAAAATGCAAAAATTAAACTCTGTGTCAAAAATTAGAAGAACCAGTGATGAAATAAAGTAGAATTCACTCAAATACTGTTCTGAAGTATCGTTTTGAGGTACTTTACTTAAGTACTTTGTTTATCTGCTACTTTAATACTTCCTCTCCACTACATTTATTTGATACATTTAGTCACTAGTTACTTTGCAGATCCAGATTATTGTGTTTACAGGCAGGTCATTGTGACGTCCAACCAATCAGATAGTGTTGTGGGCGGGACATCGTGATCGGAGACTGATTCAATTTAAGATCAAAAATAGTATCATGAATTTCCTCCTTCAGACTGCTGCATCAGTCAAGATGTATAGAAAACATCTGTCATAATAAAAAAAAAAATCAATCAACTATTCAGTCATACAGACAAAACCGACTATGTTATTCCAATTGATTAATCATTTAGGTTATCGATCGTGCAAATATGTCAGACATGACTTCTCAAAGTGACATTTCACGGCTTTGTCCGGTTTTCTGTCCAAGCAACGTTAACAGAAAACAATGACAGTTAGGGAGATAAATCAAGAGGAGACGTCACCTGAAGTAAAGTACTCTACCAGCCATAATCTGGCATTTCATAACGCGGTTGCAACACGACACATGATCGTGTGTGACACTGTTAGTTAACCAGTAACTGTGTCAGGCCGTGGTGGTCAAGGTTGAGGAGGATCAGGTAAACCGTGATAACTACCAGATATCTGACCTCCTCACCACTCAGGTTCCTTCAGTAGAAATCAAACGCTGCACTTACTTTGTGTACTCTTGGAGTCCTTTCACAAACCAGACGGCATTCCTGTAAAACGACATCTTCAGAGACAGATGAGCGCCTTCTCAGTCTGTGTGTATGTTACAGACGGTGGAGTAACCTGCCCGGTGCTTGAGTTTCATAAGACGGGCTGGAGTTGATTATGTAGTGGGGTGGGCGGGGAGTCACTGGCATGACCACCGGAAGTATTTTTAAAATATCTTTACAGCGCCCCTGGTGGATGAATACGTTCGTCGCTGTCAACATTAGTAAATCGCTACACAGCTGCCGCTGTTTTGAGTTTCTACGTATCAAGCCTGACGAAAACATGTCAGAGACTTGAAGGGAGGAAACGGTGCCATCGTCAACACCCAACAATCATAGAATGGGTGGTGATATATAAATACTTAACCCTTTGATTCAGCGGCTTTTGCACAGTTGTCAGGATGGCCGAGTGGTCTAAGGCGCCAGACTCAAGGTGAAACCTTCCTGTGAACGGGATTTCTGGTCTCCGAATGGAGGCGTGGGTTCGAATCCCACTTCTGACAATGCTTTTCGACACAGTCGCAATGTTTTGTGTATGAGAAAGGGTCTGCCGTAAGGACTCCACAAGGAGTCTAAAAGCTAAACATGCTACATATGCTGTGTAACGAAAAACTGTTTTTCAACAAGCTTAAACCCGAGGTCCCATAATATAGTACAATAACAGCTAGAATGATTATGATAAAGTGATTCATATCTGGCGACGAGCAGTAGGACTACACAGGGACCTGGGAGAATCAAGCAAGGGCCGCTCCCCCTCAAACTAGCAACACAACCAGGTGCCCAAATGGAGACTATCTACTTGTCCCCGTACGGATCGATGCATCTGTCAAAGCCCACTCCACTGTCGAAGGAACAGCGCCCCCTGCTAGCCACAGGCGATAAAGAAAAACTAACTCGAGACAGTACTCCCGGGCTGTCTTCGGTCCAAGTTAAACCAGGCCCGGCTCTGCTCTGCCTCCGAGGTCGGCCGTGTGCTTCCGAGTGCTGTGGCCGTAAATGATGGAGCACTATGCACACACAGGTGTTGTGATACTACAGCTCCCCTGTTGTGTGTTCAGTGACCATGTTACGAACTATGTATTCTCTTCAACTGCTAACACGGTCTATATTCTATAGCTCTGTATTTTGGCTATATTCTTCCCTGCTGAAAAAAACAGCGTAGACCAGCACCAAAACTACAACATATGCTGTTCTTGCATATGTTGCGTTTTGGTGCTAGTGTATGCTTTTTTTCAGCAGGGTTGTCTGAAAATCACATCAAAAGACTAAATCCGACACTAATAATCAGTCTATCCGAAAGCACGATGCAGTTCTTTGAGACGTCTTTTAACACTTGTAGTTAAACTGCACGTCAAAGTGTATTTTAGATCTGATGTCACTGCACACGATCGCTCTGCCGATGAGTGTGATGTCACATTCTGTGGAAGTACAACCATGACTTCAGCAGCTGGGGCTTTTTGTTGTGCTCAAAACGACAACAAAGTCTTTACCAGTATCACATCAGTGAGCAGCAGTCAAACAGCCTTCTGGCCGCAGTTCGAGCACAGTTGTCAGGATGGCCGAGCGGTCTAAGGCGCCAGACTCAAGGTGATCAACCTTCCTGTGTATGGGACTTCTGGTCTCCGAATGGAGGCGTGGGTTCGAATCCCACTTCTGACAATACTTTTTTACTCCGTATGAGACACGGTAATGTCGCGGTATCCTTTTGAAGAAATATGAAGGACCTGTGAGAACTCACCCTGCCGCTCTCCGTCATGTTTTTACGTTTCACTGTGAATGTTTTTGCTGTGACATTGTGCAACAATAAAACGTCCTATGACCAAAAGACTCAACAAGCTGACCTAATTTAAGTACACCACCATTCATTGGATTTATTACAACACACATTACTCTCGACCAGTGTACAGCCGACTGTACATAAAATGAACAAATATAAATTTAGTGTGGAAACCAATTGTGTAGTTTCTGGTACAGCACATCACAGTGAAATAGTAGATCTTAAGTAACTCTTTTTCAATTAGATTTAAATATATAAATTAGTACTTTTTGCTAAATGAACCTTATCACGTATGTGATAACAATACCGGTATAATCTGAAAAATAGCTGTAGTATTGTTTATAAATCTGTTTATATTGCATAGATATATGACATATTCATTAAACTGAAATGAAATAAATACACTCTCTGATGAAAGATGAGACGAGAAAGCTTCTGTGTCCTTCGTTTGTTGTGATTCATGTGTGTCTGCTGTAACGCTGGCATATTGTCACTGTGATCAATAAAGTGCTCCAGTAAAGCTGGCCACTCTATCCTTCCATCCATCCGTCCGTCCGTCCGTCCATCTGTCCCCTAAAGAGGGAACATCGCCCTCTGCTGGTCAGAGGTGAGAAGGAAAAGCTGACAGCACCAGACGGTGTCCTGTTGCAAGTGTATTTTATTTTTAAAATTTTCATTATCAAAAATATAGCTAAACAATGCACATTATTTACAAAGTATAACACCGAAGCTAAAGCAGAGCTTGGCTGCTCAGTCTATTGTTAAAAACAGCTCTTGAAATAAATCAAAAGTCAATACAGCAGCCATTGAAAGCTGCACAAACAAACAAAACAAGCAAAAATACATTTTGACTAAAGGTCCTGCAGCCAAAACACTCCGGCCAAAATAAAAAACCCAAAACATCAGAAACCAAAGCTAAACAAAATACCTGAAATTATGTTTACCAAAACCAAAACACTTCATAACACACACATAAAATAAACCAAAACATAAATCGTTCAGAAAGCCCTAAAACCCTCGTACATACCGCCTTAACCAAAATCCATCAAAATCCATCACTACCTTCCCATAAGCCCCAATCTGAATGAAGCTGCTCTCCTCCATGACCCCTTCCAGAAACTCCTGTCTCTCTATAGATCTGTACATTTCCACTCCCACGCCACACGCGTCACATTACTTCTTCACATCCACATCAAGATGCGTATAATAAAATGTTGAATAATTGAATGTTGATTTTTTGATTTCAAAGCACTGGTTGCTGCCCCTACCAACGTCCCAATGACTCTTTTCAACCTCTTGGCTAATGACCGTTGCCAATACATGTGCTAAGTGGCCAGTAGTTTTCGAATCTATTTCTACTCCCTTTCTTGTGTAATTGTCTAAATAGCCCTCTCGACATATGAGATGTCATTTCATCCTCCTCCTCCATCCATCTAAACCAGGGATGAGCAACTTTGATGATAGAGAGGGCCACAAAAATGTTATCCTCACTACCTGAGGGCCGGAATGTAATCGCACACTTCCACCAGTAGGATACTATAACCCCATCATTTAATTAGCCAACGTAACACAGTCACGGAGACAAAACATTCACATTCCTGAGTGATATACAATTATTTTAGTGCAATGACGTCTCAAAAATCAGCATTGAATAAAAGTTACGGTAACACAGACACAAAGTGCAACAACAATATCAAAGAACGATATTCATGTTTGTAGTGCATTTCTACTCTCCCTCTACTCTTACATGTTTCATATTTATGGCGTGGTATTTGTGCCACATTCGTGAAGGAGCAGCGGGAGTGGGATTTTGAGCACAGCAAAATATATTTTGTTAGGACATTATATTTTAGAGAGAAGTTTTCTCCGAGCAAAACATACAGTAATTTCATTTGCGGAAACAGAAATATTCTGTGCTCAATAAATGTATTTGCGCGTTTGCTTTTATGCATTTTAACGTGCAATAATAACCTCTGCGCTCTCACAGACTCTTGCTGGCTGCGCTGAAGACCGCTCACGCTTGCTCTCAGTCGCTCCCTTCTGTGCGCTCAACTTCGCCTGCACACTCGCTCAAGTTGGCACAGCGTTAACAAACAGCCAATCTTAATTTAGCGTCTGATCTCCAAGTCTCCCACTGGCTTGACTTTGTGGCACATTTATATCGCTGTGCCAACTTGAGCGAGTATTCTCTATCACCGCTGCACTCTGTTCTTTGCTCCAGCGGCGCATTTACGCGCGTCTCCGAGTGACACCAACATCCCGGACGCGTTCAAGTCCAGCAGGCTCTGCAGGTGTTTGATAAAGTAAATAGCCGAGCGCAGTGTCTAAACCTTGCTGAGACGTTTGTCTTCCAGCTTCTGCGGCAAAGGCTCTCTTGGCCGCGCGTAGCCTTCATTTACGCAGCGCACTCGGTGTCGCTCCTTTTGTGGACGAACGCAGGCTCGAAGGAGTAATCACACGCAGAGGAGTCTGTGAAAGGGGAAATAGGAGAACTGTGTGTAAGGTTATCTGTGGCCGTGCAGGTATGCGGCGTCCAGGTGGAAGGGCAGTGCGAGTAGGAGCGCATCCCTGTAGTTTCCCCCCTAACCTCTTCTCTCGGCTCCATACATGTCTCCCCTACTGTCTCTCCCCCTCCGCCCTGCTCCTCTTTCTCCTGCATCAATTCCTCTTCATCTCCAGCTCCTCCTGCAACACGCAGCTAAACTCTCTTCAGTCCAGCACGAGAGACTTCTTCTCCATCTTCCCTCAGCCTCTACTCATCATCTGACATCTCCTGGCCCCAGTTCTCTCCCTCCGGCTGCTCCTGCTCCGTGTACTATCGTGCGTATTAGCCCCGTTTCCCGCATTGAACACATTTCAATCCATGACCAGGCGGAACGCGCAAGTGTCCAGATCCTCCCACTGTCTCAATGTTTGTTCAATATGAAGGCGATTTCACCGTGTCAGTAAACCTCACTTCTAAAATTCGCCTTCCATCAGCAATGTTCGTCCCGGGCCACATCCGTCTCCTGATTCGGGAAACATCTCTCATCGCCAGCTCGTAACTTTTCGGCGTCTTGAACGGACATCCAGTCACCTCCCCCACATTCTTCTTTTACCTTCCTCAGATGCTAAATCATCGTGCCTCTGTCGACACCTCTAGGCTCCAAAATCACTGTGAATCTTTTTCAAAAGATTCTCTTTTTCTGGTTGCCATCCGCCGTGATCCGTCTCTCGTAGCGTTTCTCCAGTCCTTTATCCGTCGCTATGCTGTCGGCACGTACAATTATCGAAAAGTCCCCCAAACAATAAAAGCTCTTGGGGGAAATGACTTCCAAAATAAGGATGGACTCGTTCCATATCGAAACACAAAAATATAGCAACGACCATGCAATGTAACTTTCAAGAAAGCCTGTTGCACCAGAGTGGGTGCGTTCAGGGCGGAGTGGCCGTAAGCTTAGAGACACACACAAGCTATTATAGAAGCTGAAACATCAACAATTACCAAAACTGCTGAATAACTAGCTGAATAAAGATCTGTATTCTTTCACAGTCGACATGCATGAGACGATCAAAACTTGATCCGTTAACCAAGTGTTTTGTAGTGACCTAATCGAGTATCATCGAGAGTGGCAGCAGACCTGCAGCTGAACTTCTTTATTTTCAGCCAATCCCACTGCAGCACACCTCCCCGCCGCCTGATTTG
This sequence comes from Sparus aurata, assembly GCF_900880675.1. Lineage (NCBI taxonomy): Eukaryota > Metazoa > Chordata > Actinopteri > Spariformes > Sparidae > Sparus > Sparus aurata. The sequence goes on along the minus strand of NC_044187.1, from coordinate 37,583,220 downwards.
ACCGCCAGGTGGAAACCCACCTGTGCAGCTCTGTGAGCTAATGAGGCAGCTTTAAAGGCGCGCGGCGTCCCAAGAGCCATCTTTGGTCTGGTCTGTCTGCAGAGTGCTACCATGGCGTCCGCACTGATGGCTTGGGTTTGGATCGGATTAATGCTAGCCCAGCTCAACAAGACAGGAAGCCATCGGTACGCACACGGCCATTTTCCCCAGGACGCTCAGGAGAAGCCTGATGACGGCGGCGTCACTGCTCCAGAAGACTGGGCCGACTCAAGTTTCCCTGCGCCGGTGTGGCATTTCCTCCAAGGTGAAGACTCACTGTCCACACGTGTTTTTTGTTTCAAGAAGCAAAGCGCGCACACATACGCACACGGTCAGAAAGCACGTTTACATAAATGTTTGCCTATTACTTTTACCTGACTGTATTTCCCATTTTCAGTAACTTCAGTGAGTGGGAAAAGTCCAGAGACATCAGACATCAACCAGCCACAGTATCGCTGCAGAAATGGAACACTTTCCCTGCGCTTTTCGCTCATCCGATACTCAAATCTGCATCTGGAAGGTGCGTTAGGTTCGACCACCTACATTCTGTTTATTTTTTTATTTTTTATTTTTATTTTTTGTCTCTTGCAAATGGAGTGACAGCTATTGATTTAATGTTTCTCCAAACCCAATTTCCAGATGGTGCCCAATTGTCACTGCCTGACGAGTGTCTCCAATCTGTTCATATTCCTTATACTGGCTGCTGCACAGCAATACAGGTAAAATAAAGCCTTTAAGAAGGATGCAGATATTCAGCTGTTTTTTTTTTGTCAAAAAATATCATTAGACCAAAATCATGTCTTGATTGATGTATTGTCTAGTATCCAGAGCCTGATAGATTTCATTCCTCTGTGCCATGGGGCTCCACTGTTGTCCAATAGTGTTTCTTCCATGTTCATGAACAAACGCACTGTTCTATACTCAATCCTGTGCATACCATTTGGCTGTTGGAAATGTACACTAGAGCACTAATGGTGTATTTGCCACCTGCTGAAAATGGTCTTTCATGGAGTAAGTGCCCAGCTGTTTTTGCAAATCGTCATTCCTTTATAAAAAGGGAACTTTGGAATGTACAATGCTTTTCTAAAAATCTTAGTCCATGGGACCCAGTGGTCCACATGTGTGGTAGGGGATTTGAAAAGTACTGAGACTGCTAGCACATTATTGGTTTTGGTCTTTTTTACAGGATTTACACCAGACTGACCCGAGTCTTTTAAATGACTGTATCCTACCATTGACGACAATGTTGTCTATTCCTAGAGTGGAGATGGAACTGGCTTCTGGCCGTTCAAACTGCATTACTTCGACCGTCTGCTGCAGGAGAACATGACGGGCATGGCTGTCTGTGAGAAGACAGCAATGTCACCACGGGCAGTGTCGCCATTGGTGACTTGTAGAACAGAGAGTGTCACTGTGAAGCTGCCTTGTGATGCAGAACTGAAGAAGGTGAAACGACATGGTAAGAATGACATGGTTCGGGGCATGCAAACCCCATAGTGAGGCTGATGGCTCTAATGCAAACATCAACCTGTCAAACCCTGAACAAAACCATCAAACTGATTATTGATTAGAAGCTTTCTATTGCTCGAACCTCAAACGTGAACTAGTTTCTAAGGGATCTGGTTTTACTTTTTTGGCAGAGTTTATGACTAACCAAGGATATTCGGTGAGAAAATGGAGGACCCCTACTACATTGTTTGTGGAGATGTCAAAGTTGCCAGACAGGGTGAGTGAGATGCAAAAGAAGTTAAAAGTGATGGTTAAACGAGTTTGAAAACTAACATTAAGAATGTTTACAGGATTCTGGCTTTGAAGTGGTTTACTTATACTCTGGAGAACTTTGCATGGTGGTTGCAGCCTGTGCCCCTCTGTTTCCGAACAAAGTTGGAAGGCATCATGTTAGGAGATCTCTGGAGGAACCAGATGTATTTGACCTGTGGGGCTTTGATGATATTCCTGTTGAACCATTTGATCCTGAAAGGGAACAGACGACAACAACGCAGACAACGCAGACGGCAACAACTGGCAGCTCAAGTACAGACACCACTACAACTGAGAAAACTGATAATGGAGACTTTTCTGAGTTGTGGGGATTTGAAGAAATTCCAGACAAACCGTACACTGGAATAGATGTTACAAATGCTCCAACTGCGGCCCCCACCACTGCGCCCCCGACAACTGCTGCACCAACCACTGCATCGCCGACCACAGCTGCCCCGACGACGGCGGCCCCCACGACCGCATCGCCGACGGCGGCCCCCACGACCGCGGCCCCCACGGCCGCATCGCCGACGACGGCGGCCCCCACGACCGCATCGCCGACGACGGCGGCCCCCACGACCGCATCGCCGACGACGGCGGCCCCCACGACGGCGGCCCCCACGACTGCTCAAACCACTGCAACCCCCACTACTGCATCGCCGACCACTGCGGCTCCAACGACTACGGCCCCCACGAGTGCATCGCCCACGACGGCGGCCTCCACGACGGCGGCCCCCACTACTGCATCGCCGACCACTGCGGCTCCAACCACCGCAGCCCCCACGACTGCATCGCCGACTACGGCGGCCCCCACGACTGCATCGCCGACTACGGCGGCCCCCACGACTGCATCGCCGACTACGGCGGCCCCCACGACTGCATCGCCGACTACGGCGGCCCCCACGACTGCGGCCCCGACTACGGCGGCCCCGACTACGGCGGCCCCCACTACTGCATCGCCGACGACTGCGGCCCCCACGACTGCGGCCCCCACGACTGCATCGCCGACGACTGCGGCCCCCACTACTGCATTGCCGACCACTGCTGCCCCGACCACCGCGACCCCCACTACTGCATCGCCGACCACTGCTGCCCCGACCACCGCGACCCCCACTACTGCATCGCCGACCACTGCTGCCCCGACCACCGCGACCCCCACTACTGCATCGCCGACCACTGCTGCCCCGACCACCGCGACCCCCACTACTGCATCGCCGACCACTGCTGCCCCGACGACGGCGGCCCCCACGACTGCATCGGCGACAACTGCGGCTCCGACCACCGCGACCCCCACTACTGCATCGCCGACCACTGCTGCCCCGACCACCGCGACCCCCACGACTGCATCGCCGACCACTGCGGCTCCAACCACCGCGACCCCGACGACGGCGGCCCCCACGACTGCATCGCCGACCACTGCTGCCCCGACCACTGTGACCCCCACTACTGCATCGCCGACCACTGCGGCTCCAACCACTGCGACCCCGACGACGGCGGCCCCCACGACTGCATCGCCGACGACGGCGGCCCCCACGACTGCATCGCCGACCACAGCTGCCCCGACCACTGCGACCCCCACAACTGCATCGCCGACCACTGCGGCTCCAACCACCGCGGCCCCCACGACTGCATCGCCGACCACCGCGACCCCGACGACGGTGGCCCCCACGACTGCATCGCCGACAACTGCATCGCCGACTACGGCGGCCCCCACGACTACGGCTCCGACGACTGCGGCCCCCACTACTGCCTCGCCGACGACTGCGGCCCCCACTACGGCGGCCCCCACGACTGCATCGCCGACCACTGCGGCCCCCACGACTGCATCGCCGACCACTGCGGCCCCCACGACTGCATCGCCGACCACTGCGGCCCCCACGACTGCATCGCCGACCACTGCGGCCCCCACGACTGCATCGCCGACCACGGCGGCCCCCACTACTGCATCGCCGACGACTGCGGCCCCCACTACTGCATCGCCGACGACTGCGGCCCCCACTACGGCGGCCCCCACGACTGCATCGCTGACCACTGCGGCCCCCACGACTGCATCGCCGACCACTGCGGCCCCCACGACTGCATCGCCGACCACTGCGGCCCCCACGACTGCATCGCCGACCACTGCGGCCCCCACGACTGCATCGCCGACCACTGCATCGCCGACCACTGCGGCCCCCACGACTGCATCGCCGACCACTGCGGCTCCAACCACCGCGACCCCCACGACTGCATCGCCGACCACCGCGACCCCGACGACTGCGGCCCCCACTACTGCATCGCCGACGACTGCAGCCCCCACTACGGCGGCCCCCACTACTGCATCGCCGACCACTGCGGCCCCCACTACTGCATCGCCAACCACGGCTGCACCGACGACGGCAGCCCCCACTACTGCATCGCCGACGACTGCGGCCCCCACTACTGCATCGCCGACCACTGCGGCCCCCACTGCGGCCCCCAGTACTGCATCGCCAACCACGGCTGCACCGACGACGGCAGCCCCCACTACTGCATCGCCGACGACTGCGGCCCCGACGACTGCGGCCCCGACGACTGCGGCCCCGACGACGGCGGCCCCCACGACGGCGGCCCCCACGACTGCAGCGCCAACCACGGCTGCACCGACGACGGCAGCCCCCACTACTGCATCGCCGACGACTGCGGCCCCCACTACTGCATCGCCGACCACTGCGGCCCCCACTGCGGCCCCCACTACTGCATCGCCAACCACGGCTGCACCGACGACGGCAGCCCCCACTACTGCATCGCCGACGACTGCGGCCCCCACGACGGCGGCCCCGACGACGGCGGCCCCGACGACGGCGGCCCCGACGACGGCGGCCCCCACGACTGCGGCCCCGACGACGGCGGCCCCCACGACTGCGGCCCCGACGACGGCGGCCCCCACGACTGCAGCGCCGACCACGGCTGCACCGACGACGGCAGCCCCCACTACTGCATCGCCGACCACTGCGGCCCCCACTACTGCATCGCCAACCACGGCTGCACCGACGACGGCAGCCCCCACTACTGCATCGCCGACAACTGCGGCCCCGACGACGGCGGCCCCCACGACTGCGGCCCCGACGACGGCGGCCCCCACGACTGCAGCGCCGACTACGGCGGCCCCCACGACTGCAGCGCCGACTACGGCGGCCCCGACGACTGCAGCGCCGACTACGGCTGTCCCCACGACTGCATCGCCGACTACGGCTGCCCCGACAACTGCAGCGCCGACCACGGCTGTCCCCACGACTGCATCGCCGACTACGGCTGCCCCAACAACTGCAGCGCCGACCACGGCGGCCCCCACGACTGCATCGCCAACGACGGCGGCCCCGACCACGGCTGCCCCAACAACTGCAGCGCCGACCACGGCTGTCCCCACGACTGCATCACCGACTACGGCTGCCCCAACAACTGCAGCGCCGACCACGGCGGCCCCCACGACTGCATCGCCAACGACGGCTGCCCCAACAACTGCATCGCCGACGACGGCGGCCCCGACCACGGCTGCAGCGCCGACGACGGCAGCCCCCACGACTGCAGCGCCGACGACCGCAGCCCCGACAACGGCTGCCCCAACGACTGCAGCGCCGACAACAGCGGCCCCCACAACTGCAGCTCCCACGACTGTGTCCGCTACCACTGTATAAGGAGGGAATTGGTCAATAAATATACTCAACTGAGCAATTTGTTTCTACCTGTCTTTGGGTGATTTTGAAGTTTGTTTATGGTCCAAATCCCACACAATGTCTTTGCAGGTTAACATTTCAAAATGGTAAATCGTAAGCTGTATTAAAAAAATTCTGAATTGGAAACGAATGCATACATAAGTGATAGATTTTTAAAAGGTACAAACATTTTTGCATCTCCTCCTTGCTTCTTTTCTATGGTGGAATGTGGAGGATGAGTTCAGGAGTCTCAAGGTCTGAGGAAATTTGTTCTATAGTCTGGTGGTATGGCTGCAGATACTCATGTAATTTTTTTGTCCGTCCCTGGCAAGAGGTTGGTGTTGTCTTTTAGTATCCTTTTGAGCACTCTTCGGACACCTCAGATATCGGTGATGTCTGGTAGATGGTTGACATTAGCCATGTTTCCATCAAATGTTAAGCTAAAAATGCAAATCTGGTGCTTTTTCATAAACTGCTTGGAGTGAATAACATGGGCAATGTAAAACATTACTTCGACATATGACATAGTGTAGGCTGTCAACCGGTTGTAGTCAAGTAACAGAGGCTAGAGGCAAACAAACCATGAGACAAGATGGAGAGAGGTCTGCAGGAGTTACTTTTAATAGGGCAAGTTGTAATTGTTCTTGCATGTCAGCCAGCATTGCCCATGGTGCAAGCTGTCCAGAGACAATGGAGAAATGCAATGATAATGCAGACAGCAGACCTAGAATAAATTCATAATCAAATTGGATATTAAACATCATCTTTGAACAAAGAGAAAGCACCTCTATTAAGTGGTTGAGTCAAACGATCAGTGTGTCCGTCAGCTATCAAAAGTGTAAAACCACAAGAAGCAGGAGGACACTTGACCTGCAGAGCCTTGCTTAAGGTGGCGCATTGCACAACTGACTTTGGATAAACACACATGAAATTTGACATCCAAGAATTGGGAAAATGATTTTCAAGGTCCCACAGCTTTATCTCCCATAGTTCTTTGAGTAATCTAAATACATTCCAGTGGTTTTGGTGTTTTGCATGCTATTATATATTGTTACTACACAGTTTTGACCGTGTCTTTCAGAAATTGGCATTATTGTGCTTGTAAAACAGTCGTTTCCACTGAAGATTTTGTGAACTGAGGTATGCTATGGCTATGGCTCAAGGTGGCACTCCTGATGTGTTCAAATCTATTTATCTCTTCTGAGGAGATCTTAGTCTTCATGAGACTACATGATAAAATAAAGTTTATAATAATAAAAATAATACCGAAATTAACTTTTATCTTGCAAACAAAAGGGTGTTTTGAAAACAAGATTATTTTGCAGTCTTTTGCCTGGTTTTTACTGCTAATCAAATGTGGTTTCTACTAAGGTTTGGGTTTATGTATATATAAATAAATAAATGTAGGCCTTGAAGACATTTTTTATTTCCCATTTAAATACAATCTTGTATTGACTCATCCATGTGTTTACGGTATTAAGTAGGCATATTTTTTGCATATTTTCAACATTTATGAAAATAATTAATCATTAATGCATTTGTTGATCAATAGGTCATCTGTGTTTTTGTATGGTTTTTTCCAAGTCTTATCTCCACTAAACAAGGAACAGCAACCTCTGCTGGTGAGAGATTAGAAGACAAACCATCAAGCCATTGGCATTCCGAGCTGGGTTCCATCCAAGTTATGACCTGGGGTCTCATCTATAAACTGTGCCTACGTACAAAATTGTGCCTGAATGAGGCGAACACAAAAGTTGTGATCTCTAAACCAAACTTGATCAGATTAAGGAGCTTGTAGAAATGAAACGTGAGAGGCATTAGGTTATTGTGTGCAGAAACATGAATCTCACACGTTAATTAAATATCTGCGTTATCAAAAACTTTCAAATCAGCGGTGTCATTCGTATTTGCGTGTAGTGAAGTACAACTATTCCTTGAACATCTTTTAAATGTCAAAGGTATCAGACAACTCAAATCTGAAATCATATTTCCTCAGAGCTCTCTCAACATCTCATTCCCTCGGAGCGCAGCGGAGAGGGCCGGACTGTTTGGTAACGAAATTATCATCATCTGTTGTAGAAACCCAAGATTACTTGTGCTGTAAGCAGTGTTGGGAATAACGGCGTTACAATAAATGGCGTTTTTTTTTTTTTTTTTTTAGTAACGGGTAATCTAACTAATTACTATTTTCACCGTTACAACGCCGTTGCTGCCAAATAAATATGGCGCGTTACAAATTGAAGCTGCTCATTGAAGCTATTGTCATCCAACTCGGCTCTCAGCCACTGGAGGGGTATTACACAAAAGTAGAATAAAGAAATCCTGGATAATTGAGCAAGCCCGGCTTGACCTAGTCTGCTCGGCGCATCCTGGCTTAATTGGTTGCACGTTTGCCTGGCAGACAATAGCGGACCGGCTTGATGCGTAAGTAGTTCAAAACTGTACAATTGATAAACAGTGCTCCACTGGAACTGTCATAATTAGGCCACAATTAAAGGACTAAAGGAGTTACTTTTAAAGTCCAGGAGCTGGCACTCCATTTAAATAAAGGGAGGCCAGTGACAGTAACAGACTCTGTCCCAGCCACAGAAACTGTCCGCTTCATACAAGGTACATATTGCAGTGCTACTGCACATGGAACACAATCAAATAAATAAATTATACTGTCTGACGTTGGATTTCCTTACAGTGTCTGGGAACACAATTACACTTTTGGAGCCACCACAAGATAATCTGGTTGGTACACTGTATTCAAATCACAGGGTTGGTATGTCCTGTGAAATCTTAATTCAAGTTCTCTCAATACATGTATGTATATGACAGGGGGAAGGCACATCTGCAGCTGCAGAATGCAATTCTGCAGATGAGGAGACTGTCACTGGACTCCATAAGGCTTGAGGTATGTCAATTTTATGGAAATATCCTGCTTATTTAGTATGAAGTCAGTGATGTGGTGCTAATAGAAAATATATGTGTAACAGGACCCAGATGCTGCACAGTCTCTTTAGCAGCCTGGTAACATTGTGAGTACTGGCTAAAGTAAATCTACATTATGCACAAATCCTGCTGTGCTAATTGACATTTCATTTACACCTTTCACAAGCTGTCAGAAGACTGTATGCAAAGCACCTGGAGACACAGATAGAGCTGGCAGACATTAAAATCAAATTGAAGAAGAGAAAACTCCAAGAAATGGAGCTGGAGCTGGAGCTTGAGATTAAACACCAGACACTCAGGAAACTGGACCTGGAAATCCAGAAACTAGAAAGAGAAGTGAGTATTTCAGTGCACACAGAAACCATAACTGCAATACAGTGTTTTAATCTTTGTTGCTTTTGCTCTCTCTATCCAATGATCCAAGCAACCAAGAGAAATGACTGCCAAATAAACCCTTAGGTGGTGCAGGCACTGAAACTGAGATTTCAGAAGACCGAAGGACATCTCGATTCGAGCCCTTGTCTTGCTGTGTGCATGGTTGTAGGCCTGCTGTGGTGGGGTTTGGGGGTCTGCAAGGGGAGTCAAGAAGAATGACTCGCAGGCATGGCCTTTGTCAAATCACTCTTACCTAAACATTAATGCTGTGGAAGGATTTCCTGTTAATTTAATCTCCCTTATATTCTCCTGAGGGGCGTTTGATCCTGATGTGTGTGTGCAATCCACTGCACCAATGATGTTAGGGAAAGCTGTAACCACAAATAGTGAGTATCCAACTGTGACTGATCCAATTAGAAACTAATGGTTATACGTTGAAATTGAGGTTACCTGCAATCTTGTAAAACTCCTTGATGTGGAGGGGTCTTCCGTGGCCAGGGAAGGTGATGAATATGTTGATGAAGGACTTCAGCTTATTGTGCGGCAAATGGTTCCTTTATTGAGGTTCTCTGCATCCCCAACAGAATAAAGGAAGCTCCCACTTGCAAAAAATCTCAATCTAACACAGACCATGGTACAGTGAAAGCATGACTTTGCGCTGCCTGGTGCTGTATTTTTGGACCCAGCAGCCTACATAAATATCTTAGTCCATCACCTGTGTGGTGTGTGAAAATATATATATATATATATAGAGAGAGATATAGAGATAGAAGAGAAGAGAGAGAAGAGAGAGAGAGAGAGAGAGAGAGAGAGAGAGAGAAGGAGAGAGAGAGAAGAGAGAGAGAGAGACAGAGAGAGAGAGAGAGAGAGAAGAGAGAGAGAGAGAGGACAGAGAGAGAGAGAGAGAGAGAGACAGAGAGACAGAGAGAGACAGAGAGAGACAGAGAGAGAGAGAGACAGAGAGAGAGAGAGAGAGACAGAGAGAGACAGAGAGAGACAGAGAGAGACAGAGAGAGACAGAGAGAGAGAGACAGAGAGAGAGAGAGAGACAGATAGAGAGAGAGAGAGACAGAGAGAGAGACAGAGACAAGAGAGAGACAGAGAGAGAGACAGAGACAGAAGAGAGACAGAGAGAGAGATATACATATATATATATACAAGATATAACATGATATATATAATATATATATAGTATATATATATATACATATATATATATATATATATATATATATATATATATATATATATATATATATATATATATATATATATATATATAGCCCTCGTCACACATTTCATTGAAAACACCTTTGCAACTTCATCAACTGTGTTTTGTAATCTCAATTTGACAAGTAGTCTTCATTAGCATAGCATAACACTTGGCCGGAGTCATAATACTACCACTTGAATCAATATAAAAAGACTGTTGCAATTACACACAGCCAACAGATTTAAATGAAATAAAAAATGACAATATATGTAATGTTTTAATGCAGGATAATTAAAATGATGCAACATTCTTAGAAAGACCATGAACATGCTGTAAAACACATTAATTCCTCACAGGATTGACGGTGGAAATACAGGTGAATCTCTAGGATTAATCTTAACCTGGCTGTTAGCCTGGTCTTGAGTCCGGAGGAAAAGTTAACGTTTTCAAAGTGGAAGTACAGACACTAGTTTAATCTCTTTTGTCTACGTCCGTTGTAAGCAACTCTAATCTAATGAATCAACTCTCATATGCAGAAAATGAGCATATTTTCAAAACAAAACACAATACTGCGGCAGCAGCAAAAGAGCAAAAGCTTGTGTGGCAGAAAATTGCTGACTGATTCAATGCGTGAGTATTAAGTAATTGGAGGAAAAAAAGCAAATGTTTAGTCTTGAGTGTTCCACTCATTCAACATTTATATTCTATATGTGTGTTTGAGTGCACAGGTGCAACCCAACACGCACAAAAAGGACTTGGCAGCAACTAAAGATGAAATATAAAAATATAGTCCAAACAGGTAAGGTATAATTTAATTACAAGCAATTGTGGTGTTGCTTAGCCTGCCCTCATTAAACAGCATTCAGTGGCTACATTCAACATGTGATGGCGATATTTAAGTAATTAGGGAGATCCCCTAAACAAAGAAAAAGACAAATCTTTAGCCATCACTGCCAGTATTTGATATTGTCAATATGGAAGCCACACCTAAATGCCTGTTGTACATGCATGTCTCTAAATTTGTGTTTTCTGGATATGTTCAAACAGGTGGTGGTCCACAAACACCACTGCTCACAGAGGCTGAAGAGATGGCCCTAAGTCAGAACAGTGGGTGAGCTATTGCTAAGGGCATTTCTGGAGGGAGCTCATCAGAGCCCACCACGCCCCAGGACACAAGGGCCTACATAAGAAGTAAGTTATTCAAATGGATGGCATATGTACATTCATCCTTCTTCTAGTGTTAGCCCAGTAATGGCCATCCATTCATCATAGACACAACTTGGCACACTGATTTTTCTTGTAGCAGTAGGCTACAGTTCTCTGTAATTGGCTGTTGTTACTCTCAGGTATCAATCTATTTTAAGGTGACTCAGAGTCTGAAAAATGTTGATGGGATCTGCACACTACTGTAAAAAAAAAAAAAAAGAAGAGAAAAAAAAAGAAATGTACTTTTCTGGGTAATCATCAACTGACTAATCTTCTTCTACCAGTTACTGATGGTGTGATCTTCTTCGTGGAGGCTTCTGCTATAACAAACCACCATGCTGTTGTAAATACTCTTAATATTCCACAGAGTTTTTATGATGGATAGAATATAACACAACATTTCTATTTGAATACAGGAGGATGATGAAGACACCCTTTCTGCCACCACAGAGAGGGAAGATGCAGGCCGGTTGAGGTTTCCACCTTTTTAAAGTAACTTTGGTGTCAGTTAATGATAGTGTTGTTCCACAATGCAACTTGCAGCTTCTTTCTCTCTAACAGAGCAATGCTGGAAATTACAATGAGGAAGAGGGTCATCAACCTCCACAGCACAGCTTACCTCAGTAAGATGTTGTTCAGCATTGACCCACAACCTACTATGACACTAAGTAGACACTGTGAAATTCAGCGTCATTTGTGTTCCTATAGCTCCCTGTGAAACAACTGTACAAGGTGAGCTTGCAAACACAAATCAATAAGTCAAATCTGGAAATGGATCACATAAGAATGCAGATCAAAAAGACACATGGAAATGCAACTGCTGGCTCATCAGTTAAAGGTGGGTGATGTGCCCACAGGTGGATGATTTTTAATTGTTTCAATAACAAAAGATTAATTGTACAACACTTGTACTTCCAGGAAATAAAGAAGACCTCATAAAATAAGAGGCATATTGTCTTTCTTTGACGCTGGGGAGGTAATGGGTCAGTTAGAAATGATTGAAGCATATCCTGTCTCTAACAGCTCTTCCATCTCGTGCATCAGCAGGGGGGTTAGGATTGTTGTCTGGATCATCAGGGGAAAAAATAGGACATCGTTCCCCTCTGATGTTGTGTCGGATTACACATGCCACTATGAAAGTGTAAATTTGGGCCTTGAGCATCCCAGTGGTCATCTCCACCCTGGCTCATGTCCTGCAAAGAGCTAAGTTGTAGCATTGCTGTGGGCCGGGCTCAGGGTCAGGGTGAGGGGTCAGCAGATGGGGCTGGCATGATCACCTCTGTCTCCAAGTAGGTAACCATCGAACTCTCCTATGATAATACAAGATACAGTTTAATGTTTCAGTTGCAAAAGGAGGTAACAAAATATTGATCATTGGATATAGCTTTACTGTATATAAACTCCCCACGGGCAAATCTATCACTCAGTGTGGACCCAGGCCACTTTGCTTCCAGATTGTTGATCATGTAGGCTGCATCACACATGATCTTCACAGTGGTGAACAGAAATTAGCTGCAGTAGCTGTATTGAAGTAGCTTATATTTCATTTGGAATGTTAAAAGCTACTATTTAGGCTTACCTGTACATTAATGCTGTGGACAGATCTATTTACATTAGGGGTGTCAACGTCTACACGTGTAAACGGATACACGGATAACAAATCATAACCGTTTAGAAAAATCAATAACCGTTTACACGTCTTTTTTTCTTCCTCCTCCTCCTCCTCGTTCATTTCTCATCAATATATATAGTATTCAGGGTTTCCCCTACATGTTATTGACTGTGGCGCACCGCCACGGCAAAATAAAAGCCGCCACACCTTAAAAATTCAGGCATAAATAAATCCAGTGGAAATATTTTACCGTCGTCTTCCACCGCAGTCTTTGACGTTAACTAGCATGTTGGATATTTAGCTTGATAATTGGCTAGAGGATTAAAATGGTCACTTAGACCAGAGTCCTGCACTGGTCACCGCATCCGACCCGTTATCCAACAGTAGCACAGATTACATTCCGTACCAGAGCCGACCCGCTATAAATTGATACCGACGCCCGAAGGAAAATTGGACGGACGCAATTTTTAAAAGTGAAAGTAAGATAATGTTGCCTGAAAGCTTCAGATAATAACATTAACTAACTATACACTTAAATGTTCCCACTAGTGCAGTTATCCGCATACATAATAGATGAATGGGGCACAATGTTACGTTGATATATATATATAAAAAAACCCCGCAGCCACAGCCAGTGTCGCGTCACGTCACGTCACTTCAAGTTGACTGGGGGACACGATGGCGGCGGTCAACAAGCGGAGCACTGTGTGTTTTTTGAACAAACTGCCAGTGGAAATCAAGTTGAGTGTAGGCTATGTCAGGCAAAGTTGGCTTACAACAACAGCACGGGATCCATGCTAAACCACCTGTGATGGAAACACCCGAACAATTTGGAGGGAGAGACTGCTGCTGGCATCGGTGCTACCACAACTGCAATAGAAAGAGATCATAAATCTCCGACGTGTAACCGTGTACACGTCGGTTAGAAGCCCCGTTTACACGTGTAGAACAAATTGTAAACGTTGACACCCCTAATTCACATAATCTCCTTCATTTACTGAAGGAGCTATGATGGGAATGTGTGCCATCAATGCAGACAATCACACCTGGAAACCCTAAAATATATTAAATTGACTGATTAGTGCCGCGAGTCTCAAAGCTTTATGACTTAAGCAATATTACCCGAGAGGGTGAGCTTTAACGTCATTTGAGCACGACAGTGATGCGGTCAGGCAAGCAGCACTGAAGTGCTCAAATGACGTTAAAGCACACCCTCGAGGGTAATATTGCGATTATACAACAAAAATAAAATGTATAATCAAAATATATCAATGTTGATGGACAATTTGCAAGTGTGCGTCGCGTTTCCATGGACACACATGGGGTCTGACTAATAACTGAAACAAAACCAGTCACGTCAGTAGACTCGTGTGTGTAATGGAACGTAGTTTACCAATACAGCAAATAATCCAACCCTTAGTAACGACCTAGCAACAGAGAGGATTTTTTAGTCCCAGAAGAATGAAGTCTGAGCTGACAGTAATGTTTTATCGCGACTCGGAATTTCCCGAACTAAATCGATACTGCACAGATAAACAGAAAATGCTTATTTTTTATAGCCCAAGTTATGACAAAGATGTTGATTTTTTTTCTTTTACATTTTTTATAGAACGTTTCCACCGCGGTCACAATAGTGTCTCTCACACCGAAGGGAAAATAAATAATAGCCAGGCGTTTATTGTTTCAATCACTTAATAGATCAGGGCCCGTATTCACAAAGACTTTTATCTTAACGTTAGGAGTACTCCTAATCGGACTAAAAGTTTTTATGTAGGAGTCGTTTCTTAAAAGTAATTCACAAAGCCGCTGAGACCTTCCTTTAGTTATGAAAACAGTGTCCTCCTAAACTAGAAGTAACTCTCTAGACGTGTCTCAATTCAGGGTCTGCACACTTCAGGGACCCGCCCTTTGCGGTCTCAACAAGTGAGTGTACTTAGGTGCGCCCTGCGCCACAAGCATCATCACCCCCTCTTTCAGCCCACCACCACCCCAGCATCCACCTGCAGGCTATGTCTAGGAGAAATATTTTTAATCATCACTTCCCAATATCTCATGTAAACATATCTGCGGGGAGTGGTGAGGTCAGAGCCTAGACGCCAATATCTAACTATGTTCTGCTTGTAATAAACATTTCAAACGTGAGTTGTCTGACTGAACTAACCGTTGTGCTGCTCCAGCAAGGGCTCCGGTGCGAACAACCTGGGGGATAATGTCAGTAAATTCGAGTTAAAACACAGACTTTGCTTATTTTTTTTAATTTTCTTTGCTTGCATTTTCCCCGTAGCCAAATACCAGTGTTGCCAAACATTTTAACTCCTGCGTTATTGGATTGTTTCGGTTGGTTTGGGACGTTTTGTCCCTCATCAACTCAACCACAACTTCAATCCCTTTGCGGTCCTTCCAATATCGTTTTAATAATTTCCTGTCATTTAGTGTCTCCAAAACATTCGGCTGTGACCAGGTCTTAGCGAGTTAGGAGTCCTCTGGACTACTAACTCTTATTTAAAAAAATTAGGAGTCCTAAATTTATGACTGACACGACCATTATTTTTAGGAGTTGCTCCTAAATTCGCCTGTTAGGAGCTACTTTTAGCCTTAAGATTCTTTGTGAATACGGGCCCAGGCGTTTATTTGGGACCAGGCGGCAATTTGGGACAGGCGTTTAATTCCTTCCACTCAAAAATCCGGGATGAAAATGTCACAAACTTCGCCAGCTTCTCTAAATTTCTTGTTGACCAATCAGATTGCTTGGTCGGAACTACTTGTTGTATAAATTACATTAATTATTGCTTACACTGATACCTGCAATTCTGTGGAACTCTTCCTTGAGACGTCTGGTGGGTCTGTGACTTGGGAACACTACAAACGTGTATAGTTGTCATTTCAGCGCCACTGTCCCATTTCTGACAGCCCGACCGACAGTTGCCTTGGACACATGCTCTGCGTCACCAATGTTGTACAAAAAACTGCCGCTGGCAAAAAAAACTAAGTGCAATATAAAGAATTTGCTTGAAACCGAGAGCATTTCCACGATGTGTCATGTAAGCGATGTGAGGACTGAGAACAGTGCCCGCCCTGAGTAATTTGGTGCCCTAGGCAAAATCTTAGCCAGCGCCCTCTGGCATCGCAGTCAATTTCACAATCAATTTACTTACACAGAAACTGCATGTATGTATTCAAGATCAGTCAAAGTCAAAAATTTCACACCAAAACTGAAGAAAGAAACAAGTGATAAAAATACAATATAAATAAGGCATTGTGCAAACATCTCTCAGCCTCAGAGTGCCATCTCTCTCTTATCTATTTTCAGTGGCTTTGCAAAACAACCTCCGACTCCTTCCATGTTGCCATGGTGGTATTGTGCTCCTGGCTATCCTCATGAACCTTCAGCAAGTGGCTTGCATTTCTCCAGTCTTTTAGTCCTTCCTTATTAAGTCTGTATTCTTATGGGAAAAACGTTTAGCAGCAGAAGCAGTGCAAGCTATCATTTCTGTTTGAGTACATCAGCCAGCTTCTTTTGATTTTTTCCCCATTGTCTATAGACTCTGTTACAAAAGTCATGTTGACACTCTCCCATCTTTGTTTTTGGGAAATGTGTAACTGCTTTTCTATTTGAACTGGTCCTCTGTGAACTAATTCTCATCTCACTTTGTCAGTTAGAAGAGATGGCCAGTTAGCCTTTAGTCCTGATGCTGTGTCACTCTGACACTCTGTGTGCACTCTTAAACGTGTATCTGAAGAGAGAAGAGAAGTATATGTAACCACTGCATGTTACATTTTAATAAAAAACTAAACAAAACAGATGCTTGGTGTGTGCTATAAGACTAATCATGAAAATGTGATGAGATTAATTCAACTTTATTGTCATTGCAATACAATTCAGGCTATCCAGTGCAAAAAGCAGTAAAGTGCAGTGTATATATTTCGTCTATGAATGACATGGGAAAGCTAAGGTGTGGAGTATTAACAGTAAAACACTTTAACTGCACTTTAACACTGATGTAAACTTTAACAAACATAAACTGTGACACAATAAACTAAAGGCATACAACGACCCTATTACTTACAAAGGGGATGGAAAACTAATAGCATTTTAACTTACATACAAGCAGGAAAGACACCTGTAAAATAACACCTGAACAGGCCTAACGTTAACTTTCCAAACGTCCCTAAAGAATTTAAGTTGGAGTAACATTAACACACGTCAACTCAGCTATTTATTGATTATTAAACGATGCTGCTATCGTCCGAAGCAAGCTAGCAAGCTAACACTCTGCTCCAACAACGGTAACTACGATCATTTAACTATTAATGTCATTAACTTCATCACATTGACGTTACTGTACCTCTATCTTCTTTCCTTTTTTTCCTTCTCTGGGCGCCGGATGGTTTCAGTCTTTGGGACGTTGTGGTTCTGCTACAGTATCAGTAAATGTCTCTCTTGGTCTTCGGTCTCGGTCCGGTGTTGTGCCAGAAAACGACTGCTTGCCAAAAAACGACTGACGCCAACGGGAACGCCCATCGGGGGTGTTACTGCAGTCCACAGCATAACTGCGAGGATATGTTGTATTGAGAAGTAGGCTGTCATTCTGTCGTACGCTACAACTTGTCTTTAAATTAACAATCATGAGATGAGTTTTGGTGGTATACTTTTATTGTCGTGGTTGTTTATGCTGCTGCTGCTGTTGTTGTAAGATAAGGAGGCTGCCTGACAAGGTTACAGGGGGCAGTCACTTTTTGACAAAGCCTTGCCAAAAAGTGACTGCCCCTGTAACTCAGGAGTGCAAAGGGCAATATTCACAGAATTTTCTGGAGTTATAGTAGAGGGTAACAGGTGTATGTACAGTGAATTTGGTCAGTGTCACCCTTTGCACTCCTGAGTTACAGGGGCAGTCATTTTTCGGCAAGGCCTTGCCAAAAAGAGACTGCCCCCTGTAACTCAGAAGTGCAAAGGGCAATATTCACAGAATTTTCTGGAGTGATAATAGAGGGTAACAGGTGTATGTACACTGAATTTGGTCAGTGTCACCCTTTGCACTCCTGAGTTACAGGGGGCAGTCACTTTTTGGCGAGGCCTTGCCGAAAAATGACTGCCCCTGTAACTCAGTGTGGATTTTTATATTCTCTATGCTTTATGATATTCAGATGACAAACAGTCTATTATGCACACAGAGAGTAACCCCTGTATAGGAGAGAGTGGAAAGTTACAAAAGCAAAAGTGAAGCAGAGGAGTAAGACACAAATATGCGTCCTTGAGCACAGGGGATGGTACGACAGGGGGGGGAAGCAAAACACCCCCAACCAGGATATGAAGCAAAGTGTGAATGCACCCATTTATGGCTTAAAACACCCCCTACCCTAAAAACACCCCCAACCAAACAACAAGATGTGGAGCAAACTGTAAAATGTATCTAAATATGGTTATGCTTTATGAAATGTAACGCCCCTTTGATTGCAATAAAACGAGCCTGCAAACAACGGAGAACTCGGAACTCTTGGGGTACAGCTGCAGGAGCAGGTCACGTGATCTGTATTGAGCTGTTGAGTTCTCCCTCTTGCAACAGGCGGAAGTTAATTTTGACTCTGTGTGATCATTCAGTCTTCTCTCCCTCCAGTGTTTACAGAGTTGAGGTCCTGAGGATTCGGGGTGACAATTCTGGTCACAACAATTTTGGGGGCTCGTCCGGGATCAACTCCAAGTTGACAAAAGCGGACCTCATCACGTGATTTGAGAAACGAAAGACCGATACGAACGGACGAGGGACACAAGCCGGCATACTTAAGGTAAGCAGATCTTTATTCTGCATTGGCATAGAACTAAATTATTGTGTCCTAAATCCTAGTAGTTAAAGTCTGCAAATTTAGTGGGGGACGAGGTGAATGATTACACTATGATATATAGAGTGAGTGAATGAACTTAAGAATAAGGAAGTGTGTGTAAATCCTGAGAGTGGTGACTCCCACAGTTCTCTGACGAGGGGCTGTTAAAACAGCAGGGCTGTACAGCTGGGTTTGAGTCCCGGGGGCTGAGGATCCCCAAATGCTAAATCAAGGAAAGCTAGAAAAAAGAAAAGGCAAGACCAGGCAAAACACATGGTGTGAATGTTGAGTGACTGAAAACTGAAACACGATCGCACTATCTAGGTGGTCGCTGCAGTAAGTGGACGGAATCTCAAATTACAGATATATAAAGTTTTGGTGTCAGTTGTGAAGATTAGATTCACAGCAAGGACTGGATACCAGGGACATAGCGTGCCATAGTTTCCAGTCGGCCAGAACTTGGGATAGGAACACAAACACATATGTAGCAATTAACTGTGAGTTATCTCCAGCCCCTGAGATAACGAGACCAGAAAAAAATAAAAAAAATAAAAATAATAAATAAAATAAAATAAAATAAAAAAATAACTGTGAGCTGTTTTAACATTTGGAGACTTCAAGATCGCATGACATCCCACGTGAGTTGTCTCTAAATGCTCTGAAGCAGCAAGAACAGAGAAGATAAGTCCTGTGAGCCAAAGCATTCCTTTCCAGAACACTAGAAACACACACAGAGTAGCAAGACCAGTGAAATAAATGTGAGCTACTCCAGAACAAAAGTTAGCAAGACCAGTGAAATAAATGTGAGCTAACAGGCTTAGCAAGACCAGTGAAATAAATGTGAGCAGGCCAGGGACTAGCAAGACCATAGCGCTACTGTGAGCAGTCCATAATTAGAGGGTAATGAATGAATGTGTATGTGTGTGAATGTCAGAGCAAAAGTGAACTGAAGCAGCAGCACTGTTGAAACCTAACGGTGTTAACATACGCAGTGGCCTGTTGAAGTAAGTCACTCAAACTCTGAATTGAGGAAGTAACATCTTGTAGTACGGAGAGGAACAAAACTTGTAGTACACCGCCAACTGAAATAACTGAGAAAAACAATGGACGGCGAGTTTGACAGAGAAATAGATGATGACGGGTGGGGACCGATTACGGGACTTAGGACTGTCGAGGAGCAGGTGTTGGCTCTCAATAAAGTGATAGATCGAACACACGAACCCCGGTCAGCGGCAGAAGAAAAATCTAAGCTAAAAGCAGCAGTGATAAAATTGATGCAGGAGAAAAAGAGAAGCATGCAAGGTCAAGGTAACGTAAAGGCTGAGTTTTGGAAAAAAGAAGAGGAAGCCAAGCAAAGGGAGGAGAAAGAGATAGAGGAAGGGAAAACATGCGGACTCCTAAATAAGGGAAAGCATAAGAAAGCACAGGCAAAAGCCAGTGAGGAGAGAGCTCAATGGAGCAAATGGGCTATGTGGTGGCAGGGAATAAAACACCTCATGACTGAAGAGTCCAAAAAACAAAAAATAGACAACCCCCCGGTTCCAAATCCCCCACCGTACTCGACTGCATGTCCAAGTGCTCCGCTTACTAAACCTACACCGGGTATATATCCCTCACTGCAGATAACATCAGGGAAAATCTATATAGATAACGCCCAAGATAGTGACTGGACAGAATCACGTAGCGGTATAAGCGTTACGGCAGCTTCAGAAATAACATCTCACGCACCGCTTCCCACACCCCAAAGGCAGGACACTGCTCAGAAGCAGACAAATCATATTGAGCCAGAGCCGTTTTTATTAAGGGGACAGAGAGACGGAACAAATCAGGAAGTGCAGTTAGGCCTTTCTGAGGTGGATTTGATAAAATGGATGCGGCCGAAAGAAAAGGAGGGAGCAAAGACACCAGAAGGGGCCTGCGGGCCCGATATAGATAGGTGGGTGCAGGGAGCACAGGGAGGAAAAGACAAATCAGAAGAAAGAAAGAGACTACTTAGAGAAAAATTGACACAGATACAATTGCAGGAGGAAAAAGAAAAAATAGTCGAAGACAAAATTGCCCGATTCCTACATGAAAGGGAAGACAGAGAAGGGGAGATTGAAATGTCAGCAAAAGGCAGATGGGAATCAGGACCCTATAGGGACGAGGAAGCTGAGGTGGCAATGCATGCGAGGGGAGTATGGGGCGAAGATAACGACGGAAAAGCGTTAGAACAGCTAGAACAAGAGATCGAAGAGTCACACCGGGTTATGAAGGAACTGACCGAAAAGGCCCGCATGCAAACTAGGTCTCAGACAGGACATTCATCTAGACCACCTATCCGATATCAACTCCCACTGATACAGGCAGGTTCGAGCAATACTATGCAGTACCGCCCATTCCCCATAGGTGATGTCCAAGCCTTAGTGGATAAACTACCCCCCGTGGCAGAAGGAGGGTCCTTATGGTTGAGTCAGCTAGACAAATTGACAGCTGGCCAAAAGCTCGCGTTAGGAGATTTCAGGGCAGTAATAAGTAGATGCCTTACAGGGTCCGATGTACGGGACCTTGAGGAAGATGCAGGCACAAATAAAGACAGAGATGATATCCCTTTTACTACTGTTAGCACAAAAATGGGTCAGGCCATGAGGGTTAAATATCCTCTTCCTAGTGCCGCTGCAGTACCAAAGCTAAAATGGGACACAAAACAAAGCCCGCGTGAGTATTTAGACCATAGTAAGGACATGTGGATCAAACAAACCGGGTGCCACCCCGGAAAAGAAGGCGTACAGAGAGAGTGGTATAGGGCGGCCGTCTTAAAGGGTGTTCCAGAGGAGGTGAGAAAAGCCATGGAAAATAACCCTGACATGGCAGGTTGCGATTCCACAGTGTGGGACCGCCACCTCATACATCATTTGTTGCGAGCTCAGGATAAAGTAGAGGATGAGAGTCAGACAGTAAAAGACCTGCAGGCTCAATTACTGAAAATACAGCTGGCAGAGGCCAGGCAAAAAAGCCAACGATAAGAAAAAGCCTGATAAAAAGTGCTGGTAGCTACACAGGGCGCTGTAGGAACCCCAGATCTTTACCCAACACCACCCTGGGTCCAGCCACCTCCCTATCAAAACCAACAGCAGAGGCCCACGCGGGGGTATGGTAGGGGCAGAGGCTCATGGGGAGGCGGGCGTGGAAGGGGCGGTCCACCTAGGGGAGGACAAGGGAGAGGTCGTTGCTACTATTGTGAGGAGACAGGACACTGGGTGAGAGATTGTCCACACATTGGAGAGCAGAAACCTCCACAGCCTCGCGGGCAGAGTGCTCCGGCTGCGCGCCAGCTTCCCGCGTTCGGATGGGAACGCTGGGACGGAGAGGCGCACCAACAACAATAGCACACCCCACGGAGAGGCTCCGACAGCAGCAATCCGGCAGACCCGATGCTGTCGATAAAGGTCGACACAGACGTGCTCCCTTTCCTAGTGGATACGGGTGCTACCTGTTCCACACTTATTCAGGCACCACCTGACAAACTCTCGAAACAGCGCATTACGGTCATGGGCTTCTCTGGGGAAAAACAAACTCTGCCAATTACTATTCCACTAACGACTCAAATTGGGGGGCAAACACTGATGCACAGTTTTGTCCACTCCCCCACCGTCCCTGCGAATTTGTTGGGGAGGGACCTCCTCATCAAACTGGGAGCCTCCATTTTGTGTAGCCCGGACGGGCTCGCAGTGACTTTACCAGACCATACCACCTTACACTGCTCAGGCACTCCCTCCGGAGGTCAATATTTGATGGCTCCCGTCGAAGAAGCATGCGCGGACATATACTGGGGCATGATAAAGCCAGAGACCCCCGACACATCTGGCATCCTCTCTGCGTACCTGCAGTGGAAGCCCTTGATAGCCCAAATCGAACCGTTTGTCTCTCCCCCCGACCCTCCGCATGTGACTCTGTTTTATGATAGACAACAAACTGATTGGTATCAGGAGAAATTCAGGGATCAACTTGAAGGGGTGTGTTGGGATGTACATAGTCAAAACATTTACGTTGCACCAGAAGGGGTGGCTGCGGGTGTTGATTTGGCTCCTGAACAGTTGCAGTGGTACATGATGGAAGACGAGGCTGCCCCTCATGTTTCGCTGGCTGTACATCCTCAGCATCAGGCTAAAGAATTAGGTGGGATGGTAAAAAGGGCATTAAGTGTCTCGGATTGGAGACATACTGAAATTCCGCAGGTTTTATTCTCTGACTCTACGCGCACCTATAAAATCTTGACAAACAGCTCAGATATAGCGACGTTACAACATGATCAAATTACTCGCTCGCACGGCAGAGAAAAAACGGATCACTACCTGGCACAGGAAATTCTTTCCTCACTGCCTGACCACTTGTGGGCCGAGGGTCCCACGGACGTGGGGCTCACTAATTGTACCCCAGTAACATTTAAAGTGAAAACTGATTCGCCGCTATGGATAAGACAATATCCGCATAAACCTCAGGCAGAGGCAGGCATAGCAGACACAATCGAAGGATTGTTACAAGCCGGTGTATTAGAGCAATCATACTCCTCTTGGAACACCCCTATTTTACCAGTAGAGAAGAAAGGTACAGGGAAATATCGAATGGCACATGACTTAAGGTGTATTAATGACATACTTCTTACGCCCACGGTGCCAGTACCTAACCCCTATGTGGCTCTGGCTAACCTCGATCCATCACAAACATGGTTTTCATGCATTGACTTAGCCAACGCATTTTTCTGTCTACCACTCGCTGAAGAATGCCGTGACATTTTCTCTTTTACATATCAAGGCCAGCAGTTGCGCTACACCCGACTCCCACAAGGTTTCGCCCTTTCCCCAGGTATCTTTAATCAGGTACTAAAGCAAGTTTTAAAGGATTGCGCGCTACCAGAAAACACCACTCTGGTCCAATACGTTGATGATTTATTGATCGCCGCGCCCTCCGCCGCCCTTTGTCTAGCTGCCACCAAAGATATCCTCGAACACTTGGCCAAGACAGGGTTCAAAGTTAGCAAATCGAAATTACAAATTGCTCGTCAACAGGTCTCATTCCTGGGAAGAATGGTATCTCAAAAGGGGGTGGGCTTGTCTCCAGCGCATCGGTCGACGATCCTTACATCACCCCAAACCTGAGAAAGGTAAAAGACGTATTATCATTTCTTGGTTTGACAGGCTACAGTAGAAACTTCGTGGCGAACTACACGGGATTGACTCAACCACTCCGGCAGCTGGTCAGGGATCAGGGCATGCGAAATCTTTCGGCTAAAGTAGAATGGACACAACTGGCGGAAAAAGCCTTTATCGAACTAAAACAATCCCTTGCAACCGCTGCTGAACTTGCAACACCCGATTACAAACAGCCATTTTTTCTTGATGTCTCTGGAACAGATGGATGCATTAATGGCATCCTGTTCCAGAGAAAAGGGGGAGAGAGAGTGATTCTCATGTTTGTGAGCATAATGCTAGATAACATGGAAAGAAGGCATCCTCCTTGCACGCAACATGCGGCAGGGATAGCAAAAATCATCCAAAAAACTGCGCACATCGTCATGGGGCACCAGCTTAAAATCCTGACAACACACAGTGTAGTAGCGTATGTTAACTCAGAAACTTTTACGCTGACCACACTGAGACAGAGACGACTAAGTAAAATCTTAGAAGCACCAAACATCACCTTCACACACGAGGGGATAAACATGGCAGACCAGATAGGTGCAGGAGAACCACACCTATGTGTAGAAAGAGCAGCAAAAGATGAAAAGGTTAGAACAGACCTACAGGCCAGCCCGATAGAAGGAGCTAGAGATCTTTTCACAGACGGATGTTGTTTCCGACACGAACAAGATGGACTCCGCGCTGCATACGCAGTAGTAGAAGATCAGGGCAAAGAGACAGTTGTCTTAAAAGCAGAGAGACTTGAAGGAACACAATCCGCCCAAAGAGCAGAAGTAGTGGCTGTAATTGAGGCTCTAAAAATAGCACAAGAACAGGAAGTAAACATCTACACAGACTCAGCCTATGCCACTGGAGCAGTCCATGTGGAATTAGGACAGTGGCTCAGAGCAGGATTCATAACAGCTGGAGACAAACCAATCAAACATGAGACCGAAATGAAAGAACTAGCAGAAGCATTATTGTTACCAAAGAAAGTAGCAATCATCAAGTGCAAAGGGCACAGCACAGGGAAAGACAAAATAGCCAGAGGGAACAATGCAGCTGATCAGACAGCGAAACAAGCAGCAGGGTACGTAGAAAGAGCCATACTACTATGCTCCGAGACAGAGACCGGACCACCGATCGACCTAAAAAGACTAGTTGACTTACAGACCAAAGCCTCTCCACAGGAGAAAACTCTGTGGAAAGCACGAGGGGCGACTGAAGTAGATGGACTATGGCGTGGTCCAGATGGCAGACCACTTTTACCTCCTGAAATTAGACAGACAGCTATGGAAGAAGCACATGGGATAGGCCACGTAGGAGTCGCTCAGATGATGAGGAACCTGAACCACTGGTGGCATCCGTACATGAAAGACATGGCTCAATACCTGACTAAAACGTGTGAACAGTGTACACAGTTTAATGTGAAACCAACAATAAAGCCAGAACCAGGGCGATACCCTTTACAGACCAACCCAGGAAAAGAGATCATAATAGACTATACTGACATGATCCAGACAGTTCGAGGGTATCGATACATATTGATGTGTGTGGATGCATACACAGGGTGGCCGGAAGCATGGCCAGCAAAGAGGGAGGACAGCCAGACTGTGATTAAAAGTCTGATTAACCATTACATCCCTAGACACGGGTTCCCTGAGAAAATTAGATCTGACAATGGAACACATTTCAAAAATAAAGACCTCCAGCAGGTGGAGGCAATGCTGGGTTTAAAACATGGGTTTGGGACAGTGTATCACCCACAGTCCCAGGGAAAAGTGGAAAGGATGAATCAATCAGTCAAAACCAAATTGGCAAAAATCTGTGCACAGACCAAACTCAATTGGGTAGATGCCCTACCACTAGCCCTAATGTCAATACGTAGCTCGGTAAATACCTCGACAGGTTTTACTCCCCACGAGCTACAAACAGGGAGAGCTTTCCCAGGACCAAGCTCTAAACTTCCTCTAACAGAAGAGGAGGGACAAACAATGACTAAAAGAGCGTATTATAACGAACTGCATAGTTTGGTGTCACATTTCTCCAAACAGGTCCAGAGCCAACACACGGAGGAGAGTGGACACACATCCCCAGAGGTGGGGTGGGTGTTACTGAGAGTAATCAAAAGAAAGTGGACGGAGCCTAGGTGGACAGGTCCGTTCCAGATCACCGAGAGAACAACACACGCCGTCCGCCTTAAAGGAAAGGGGGACACCTGGTTCCACTGGAGCCAGTGCGCAGCAGCAGAGGAGCCACAACGTACTGTGGCCGACATACACAGAAACCTCCAGGAGCAGAACGCTGAGTCGGCTGACTCAGTAGAAGGTCCTGCCAAGAAAGGGGCAGAATAATCCCCTGCAGTGACCAAAGACTCCAGGGTAGTCTACCCCTGGAGTCTGAAGAACGAAGAAACCCCGGCTGGGAGGAGGTGAAATAGCGCTCCTCTCCTACATGTAGTGTGCCAAACTACCACCAAAAAACAGGGCTTTTTTGTTTATTCTCTTATTTTTTTTTTTTTTATTTTTTATTTGAGTGTGATTGAGTGTATGTTTTGAACCTTTAGGTCGTCGTCTTAGATGGGATGAAGGATCTCACTGTTTTCATTCTTGTCTTATGTTGGTTAGCTATTTTAGGAGCATTTGCTTGGGCTTTGACCAAACTAGCTCTTACAGGAACCACATGCATGTGAATCATAATCACAACAGCTATCGCTCCTCACTCACAAGATTCCACTCGCATGGTGCCGCTTCTGACCGATAAATCTCCAGACTCAGATGAAGAAGATGTTGCTGACCGTTTTTAGCTTAACTATGCTATTTTTTACTCGTTGATTTATACTGTATCCATACTTCTTGCTGTTTTTATATCAAGTGTGTGTTTGTTTTGAATTTTATTGGTGTTGAACTCTATATATGAGTTCAAAAGGGGGAATTGTGGATTTTTATATTCTCTATGCTTTATGATATTCAGATGACAAACAGTCTATTATGCACACATAGAGTAACCCCTGTATAGGAGAGAGTGGAAAGTTACAAAAGCAAAAGTGAAGCAGAGGAGTAAGATACAAATATGCGTCCTTGAGCACAGGGGATGGTACGACAGGGGGGGGAAGCAAAACACCCCCAACCAGGATATGAAGCAAAGTGTGAATGCACCCATTTATGGCTTAAAACACCCCCTACCCTAAAAACACCCCCAACCAAACAACAAGATGTGGAGCAAACTGTAAAATGTATCTAAATATGGTTATGCTTTATGAAATGTAACGCCCCTTTGATTGCAATAAAACGAGCCTGCAAACAACGGAAAACTCGGAACTCTTGGGGTACAGCTGCAGGAGCAGGTCACGTGATCTGTATTGAGCTGTTGAGTTCTCCCTCTTGCAACAGGCGAAAGTTAATTTTGACTCTGTGTGATCATTCAATCTTCTCTCCCTCCAGTGTTTACAGAGTTGAGGTCCTGAGGATTCGGGGTGACAATTCTGGTCACAACATGATGAAGCTGCAACTGGACACCTATGAGCAGCAATGGGTGGCGAAGTTGGCATGTTATATATTCAATAACAAATACATCCCCAGCTCCAAGAACATCATTGCAGATGCACTGAGCCACTGTTCTCCACGTTGGCGTGAGGTTGCTTCAATGCTCTTATGATGACCTCCTCACTGAAGCCCTACCTATCTCTTCTGACTCTGCCCAGGAAGTCTTCAGACAATCAAGCACTACGCAAATTACTGTGGTAGCAAGAGAGGGGATTTGCCTTATGTGTATGAACATGCCACAAAGCAGTCCTTCTCCAGAGGTGACACCTCTGCCATTCTTAAAACACAAAGCCTGTGGGAGTCATGTGCCAGGATGTGTGCTGTTGATGCTCTCCAAGAGCTCTCACAGCTGATTCCCCTGATGATGATCACCTACCTGTGTTCTCAAAGGGAGAGTTACATGAAGGGCAGTTGAGTGATCATGTCCTTTCAAGGGTTTTACATTATGTGGAACATGGCCAACGTCCATCCAGGAGAGAGAAACCTGTGCCTGTTATGGTCATCATAATACTTTATACATTGGGAGAAACTGACCACATCCAATGTCACCCCTACATGGCATCCAGGGACCAAGTCACCAAGACAAGGAGACACTAGTTTGTGGTTCCTGACTTTCTCAAGCCAGTGATCCTGAAAGGCATCCACAACAGTGCTGTTCATCAAGGGCTGTTTACGAGCCTGAGTTTTGCCCGTCAGAGGTCAGCTTATTGACAAAGATTCCAAGTCAGTGTTTCATGTATTTAAATAAGTTCATGGTTTCTTGTCAAGTTTGGTTCGACTTCAGTTTGTTCATGGTAGATTGTTGTGCTAAAAAGAAGGCATAATGCAAGTCAGATATGCTGATGGTTAACACAATCAAACACAAAGTTAAAGTGTAATATGTGTAAGCTTAATCGCAGTTGTATGTAGGTGGAGTGCAAGATCATTACAGCAGTCTGGCATCACACCTATAAAATCCTGTCAATTCTATGTTGTATATACTTTCACAGATTTTGTTACATTTATGATTTGTGTTTTGTTTTACTTGACAGAACCTTACCTATTGCCAATGTTACGGCTTGACCTATGAACAATTAAAGAAACAACAGAAATAGTAAACAATTTATACATGTAGAAATAGTGACATACTGACATAATTCAAATTGAACGATGAGTTGTGTGCCTGAGTGACATGTCATCACTCATATTTTCTGTCAGACAAAATAGCACTTTTTCAACAAACCTGGTATGAGGATATACAGGAGTGTAAATAAACTAAAATAAATAACAAACATAAAGCTAGAAACAGTGTATTTTGTTTGATTAAGATCACATTTAAGTCTTGTAATGGTGAGTCACAAGTGCACAAATTAAACAAACATTTTCTTATCTTCAGCCTACAATATGAATTCAAATGTAGGTTTTTACTTTTGTACTTTACTTGACTTTATGTAAGGGTACAAAATGAATGACATAATTTCAGATCAAATATCACTATTATCACTCATTATAATCGCTGTTTAACTAAGCTCTGAAGATTAGCCCACACTAGTTCCAAAAAGCAGCAGGTTTGAATAATGTATTCAAGGAGAGCCAAGGGAACTCTCTTCTTAAAAGAATAGGACTAAATCATAGTAACCTTGTTTTTATTCACCAAATACCATTTAAACTTTTACTGTATATAATCTTCCAGAGTTATTCCAACATATTTGAGCAGCTTCTGCCCTGTCATCCATACAATCTGTTGCTTAATAGTCAACACTTAATTTGACTAAGTGTCTCATTGCTAGAGATTTATTCAGACATCTGTGGCTCTATTTTGTGGGCTTATATGTTTTGTGGGTGGGTTTGTGTGTGTGTGTGTGTGTGTGTGTGTGTGTGTGTGTGTGTGTGTGTGTGTGTGTGTGTGTGTGTGTGCGTGTGGGTGGGTGGTGGGTGGGTGTGTGTGTGTGTAAGAAGATGACTTTGGGGGTGAGGATGGGCCTTTGTGTGAAAAAGAAAAAGCGATAAGAGGTAATAATGTTAATATGTGTTAAGTCAGCTGTCATTTACTGACATGGTATCCCAGGCACATTTAGGTAAGAGAGGTGATAGTGTGTGTATTTGTAAGAGTGTGTGTTTTTTAAACACAGCAGTAGCTCAAATATTTGCTAAGGCCATGTATCATCTCCTGACACTGTGTCACCTGTGTAACTAGATGATGTCTGTGTGTTTGTGTATGTTTGACAGTGTAGCATAATTCTACTGCATGTTTGCAGTTTACTGTTTACTGCATCCCACACAAATACAGGCAAGGATAAAGCATGCAACACATACAACACAAATGCACAAAGAGACATAATTTGTGCTAAATAGGAACAACCTCAGTCAAAAGAGATGATTATTATTACTATTCTTTGATCAGTAATAGCAGACATCCACATTAAATATTACAATTTGTTCTCCAAGCACTTTGAAAGGAGCACTTAAAGTCCAAATGCTAAATTATTATAAAGCATGATTAAATGGAGAACACACCAAGCCAACTTTTTTCTCTCCTGATATGCTTTGAGGTACATTACAGTACAGTACAGAGTACTTATCACTAACTGAGAGCATTTTTTTCTGTGGTGATTTCAAACATGTCAGAATGATTGTGGTCCATTATGTAACAAAACATGGAGCTATACAGTAACTCATCATCTTCATTATAAATGTAGAAGTACAGACATTCAAAAATGTATTCTTGAGAACTCTTACTTTATTGTTCAACATTTGTTTCTCTGTTGTGGGAATAAAAAAAGAAATGGTCAAAGGGTTTATTAAGTTGCTTTGTATAAGGGTTTATATTTAAAGCAGAAACAGACAACTTTTTTAACCAACACTGGAGCGTTCTCCATCGAGTGAATGCCCATCCGTTCAGTCTTGTTAAATCTCAGTTTCTCTCTCTCTCTCTTGCTATGGTGATAGCGGCGCACATGGATGCAGCGGTCCCTCGGGGGATCAGCGAGAGTGAAGTTTTGGGTGTCCTACCTATCCCAGACGTTCAGTCTGCAAAATTTGCAAAAGATGTTTTGTCACAGATTTTTTTTGGCTATTTCACAGATGATTCTGTTGAGTCATATATTAATGAAAGCACATAATATGAGCCGACTGAGAGGTGATGGTCAATACTGACTGACTAGAGGGTTTTGGGTTTAACTGTAGCTGATAAACTGTGAACAGAGAGACAACACCCCTGAACATATGAGCCACCTTACTGCTCATGCAAAGAGAGTCTGCTGTTGGGCACACGTGAATTACTATAAGACTATAAGAACCATGACTATAAGATGAGCCTCAGATAAAAAAAAAGGCAAATCTTTGCATATCTTAAGACTGCAGGATGAAAAATCAACCAATAAAGAACATTCTAGATATCTTTCAGTGACTTCTCACATGTGGGCACAGCAGTTTAAATCCGCAATAAATTGGGCATCATTTCACATTTCATTTCATATTTCATATTCCCCTCTGCTTTCAGAAACAAGTTTAAGAGAAAAAAAAAGGAAACATTCATGATGAGGACATGAGGAATATTCTTTTCAAAATGTTTACCTCAACCTGTTTCGTTTTTGTCAAATACAAGTACAATAGTTTGCCTTAAAATGTCTATTGCATCTCATTTTCTTTGATCAGTCAATGTGATTCTGTCAGGTATTTTTGGTGAGTCTTTTGTCTTCCCATATTTTATGTAACACAATGTACAGATGTACAGTAACAGTATGCTGCATTGAACAAACATCCAACACATTCACACATTTGACATCCATTTACGAAAATTACTAGATTTACTAGAAATCAGTTCAGTGCAAAAAATACATTTTTCTTTCTCTTAACACAACATACACTATTACATGCAATGCAACTACGCTTTTTCATTTCATGAAATTAAATGTTTTTCACTAATGTCATTTATCACATATTATATATATGTATGCATTTTTTTGTACCAATAATTACGGAATACATGATTACACCATTGATAACAGCAGTAGTATCATTGATTTCTGGACTTTATTCAAATTATTATTTTTTTTATTTTAATGAAGTGGCCCCATTTGAATACTGGATTGTAATTCTGATTAACGAGAAAGATAAAATACATGTAAAATGGTGGAGGAAGAATGAGGTTTTATGATAAATATATCAGATTCCAAAGTGAATTAGCATGTTCTGAAATTAGTGTTAAAAATTAATTGTGATGTGAGTCTGAGGTTAAAATATAATAATATGAAATGGTCACAGTGGAAATACAACAGGCTTCCAGGCTGCACAAATCACTGTCAAGATTCACAAAGGTTGTTGATATATAAATAACACACACACACACACACACACACAATAAATAAGGTTGCCCAACCAGAACTAACAAAGGCCCACTACGGACAGTCCTGTCAGCACAGCCAAGGAGAAATATGTGTGGTAGTGCATATGTGTGAATGTGTGTGTATGTGCATGCATATACAGTATGTGTGTATTTGTTTTTGTGTTACTGTGCGTGACTTCCTTTAGACACTAAGGAATGGTAATTGTTCCCAGTGAATGTCTCTTTTGCTAGTCATAAGCTATACTCATTTATACTCAAGATATTGGGTCTGGTCTGGTGTGTGTGTGTGTGTGTGTGTGTGTGTGTGTGTGTGTGTGTGAGAGAGATAGATAGATAGATAGATAGAGAGAGAGAGCGAGAGAGAGAGAGAGAGAGAGAGAGAGAGAGAGGGGGGAAGAGCAAAAGAGAGAGGGTGAAACATGCTCATTTACTCTAAAAATATCAGACCGTGAATATGAGTGTGTGTGTGTGTCATATCTACATGCGTGTGAGAGTGTGGAAAAGTATGTGTGTCAAAAGCTCATGTATTTACTCTCAAAACATCTGTGTGTGTCTGTATGTGTGTGGGTTGTACACCATACTCACCTAGCCTTAGTAGCAGCAGAATGGGGAATTCCAATAATAATCATAAAACCGACTTTATTTTCTCTGTTTGAGGTGAGACGACTGCCTCTCCCCCTTGCCACCACTTTCCAACCCGCTCAGCCAATCAACCCCTACACACACACACACACGCATGCACACAAACCCTCTTGTGTGCTGTTCCACAAGCCAGGGCGATCGTCAGAGTTATTACATGGAGTGTTGTCTGCCTTGTTACATTTTCACTTTATGAGCTGAGAGCCTTCCACAGTCCCTCAATACTTAGCATAGACAGCAACTTTGTGTGTGTGTGTGTGTCTATGTCTGTGGGTGCACATGTGGCTGCCATTTTCTTTTTATCAGCAGATAGGCCACTGAGTCCCCCACTACTTAGCAAACTGAACTATTTAATAAGCACAGCAGGCTCATATGTGTGTGTGCGTGTGTGTGAGTGTGTGTGTGAGAGAGAGAGATGAATGGCAAAAAGAAAGAATGAGGGGGAAAAATAATGACAGAATGACTGTGTGTCTATGATCACTGTTATTTTATTAAGGTTATGTTTTTGTCATAGAAAACACACACGGTAATTAGAATTGTTTTTCTATTGATCCCTAATTGATTTAATTGATTCCAGCCTTAGTCATTATTGAGCCGTGAGAAAAATAAATTCCTCAAGGCTGTCAAAGGAAAAAGGGAAAATGTATTTTAAGAGCCATCGAGAGCTTCTAAGCTAAGAATTAAATATTGCTGTTGTGTTTTTATACTGCAAGCACATAAGTATAGACCAGAGGTCAATAATAGGTGGACAGAGGTCTTGTTCAGGATCTCAACCAGGACCTGTAATCAATTAATTAGCAATCCAGGGAGCTCACCGACCAATTGCATGCACTGTTAATCATCCCACATGACGCTACTCAGCCAATCAAATCTGTGCATTCAGACAAGCTTTGGCTACTCGAGTCAGAGAGTGAGATATACACAGGTGAGAGACAGTGGACAGAGACATGAGTAAGCCAGAGAAGAGGTATTTTACAAGGCGTGCTCCAAAAAGAGAAAAGGGGACAATAAAAACAGCTTTTAATCAAGTATATAGAGACTCTAAGATGTTCATACTTCACACAGCAGTTTAAAACCAGTGTGTATAATCTGCTCTGAGACTGTGGCGAATATTAAAAGCAGCAATGTGAAGCTCCACTGTGAGACCGAGCAGCAAAGTCTTTTGAGTAAACAGACCCCCTCAAATCCAAACTAACGACACAGGAAATAAAAGATAGAGCTCACGTCTCTCACTCAGCAAGATAAAGTGGGGGAGTGAGACATACAATTAAGTTAGAAATACAGTTTTTAGAAAACAATGAACAAGTGAAAGTCAAGGTACCCTTTTTTATTTTGTTTATGTTCATGTTTAAGTGAAGAACTTTATTATAGAGGCATATATTTCAAAACCTCTCTGTTTTGTATTTTATTTCAAAATACAGTCCTGTTTTGACATGTATTTGATAATAGATCTCTATTTCTAATCTTTCCAGTTCAATGTTTAAACTGACAGTAAAACAGACAATAAATATTGTTGAAATGTGAAATAACTGTTCATTTATTTAAGTTGACAGTCAGCTGTTGACTTCATACAGACATTGATATAACTACTAGGCTACATCAGTGCACTGTATATGACACTGAATAATGATGCAAGTTAGACATTATGATGTTCTTGACCTTTGCGGCAGGGAATTTTCTGTAACTGGATCTCTTAGAATTTCAAGTGAATACTTGAAAACCTAACTATAACCATAACCACAACCATCACCCTATTTTAAAAAATATAAAGATATAAATTAAAGGGTACTTTGTAATAAAGGAGCTTACGGATCACTAGTTGGGTCGGAGGCCATCCCAAATATTTAGTATTTGAGGAGGTTGTGAGTGAGACTCAAAATCTACTTTATCACAAAGTGGACCTTTAAAGTACTCTTGTGTACTTCACAAGACAGCTTAACAACTTCCGTCCTGCTTGATCTATAATGACTTAAAAATCAGCTCACAGGCCAAAAAAAGTCGAACATCTATTAGACTCTGTGTGCTCTCCTGGGTAGAGCATTGAGTCAGAGCCAAATAAAGTTCCTACAGTTGTTCTCATGTAACAAGGTGATATACATCTTCAAGCTGGATAAGATACCACAGTACTCTATATTCTGATCAGATAGGACTCCCAAAGGATAAAATGCTATTTAAAATGTATTTAATAGTTTATTGACTGTTGACAAACAAAGTGATAAACCATTAGGTAAGCAACTATTCACAGTAAAGTTTTTACTGATGTTTGTAAGAATTGATAATTGTAACAATAATAGTAAATATTAACTAAAATTTAATTAACTGAATGTAACTTTTATTATGATAGTTGTTATTAGATGTTACCCTTGCTGGATGTTGATACAAATAACAGCTATTTGACCAGAAAGACATCTTGCCGATGCCATACCCTAGTCATTAGGTCTCTATAGATGAAACTTGTCACAGTAGCTCAACATTCAGTAACTATGTTGAACAGTCTCACTGTATGTCCATCAAGAAAGAACAAGCACAAGGTCTTGATAAAAAAAGATGTAACAAACATCACCCTCATCATTCAAGAAGTGTATGTACAAGGTGTTATTGACTCTGTGTTATTGACTCTGGTTGAGGACGGTCGATGAGTATGGAGCCTTTGGAGTCTGACAGCATGGACTGCAGGCCTTGTAAACCCTGAATTAGGCCATCATAAGACAAGTGCTCTCCATTGAAACCAGGCTCTGCTGTACTCTGGCAGGTTTTAATGCAGGTTTTACAGACTGCATTATTAAATTCTCCGTCACCGACCTGAGATGATTTCTCAGTTCTGATATCATGTAATCATTCTGACAATAATATAACCACACTGAGTGTCTGTGGTCAGGGAAGAACTTCCATTACATCAAAGATGGAACCACTGGCCAGACCATGTCTGATTTTGATCAAAGACCAGTATCAGAGCCATTTACTGGTCTGTTAATTTTGGGAATGTGCGCTCAATGTGTATATAGCTTTCTGTGCTATCTGTGCCAGTGCGAGAAATAACCTAATGAGTATAATAGGGCTGTTATATTTTTAATAAACACAGCAGGCAGCTGTAGTCTGCTGAGGCTCATACCTAAATGGATGGAGAGTTTGCCAATGACTCACCATGGAACACTTACTGCTGATTACGGAAACACAGCACTTGCTGTGCATATGGACTCTGCCTGTGTGTTCACATGTGCACGCATCAACAGCATGTGTGTGTATCTGCATGCACAAAAGACCTTTTTCTGCAAGAAACTGTGTGTGTTTGCTGTGTGTCCACGATGAGTTACAGTTTTTCATTAACACACAATAATATGTGTGTGTGTGGTTGAGTATACACAGACACTTTCTCATCCAAAACTTCAAAGTTGTGCGTGCAGTCAGATGTGAATGTGTGTGCATCCCATTACTTTCGCTCTCTGTTGACTAAATGAAACCCCGTCTTGGCAATTTCTCCTCCTCAGCACCCATTCACTGTCCCAGTGCTATCCACACAATATTAAAAATCTCCCTTAGTCCCAGCACACCATCGAGGCTCGCCAACTCGCACATCTCAAAACATGCTCTTTCCTGTCTGCGTGACGTCTTTATGTCTGTCAAACAATATCAGGTGGAATCTCATGTGTAAAATATGATCAACGCATTGAAGTTTTTACCTCTGTTGGCTTCCAGCGGAGCAGAATATGAATATAAACCAGGGAGACATAAAGAAGAGTGTTTCTTTTCAATGATCAATAAGAGTATCCTTTCTTAATCAAGTTATATTAAATCTCCATAATTTCATATTGCATGGATTCCAATTACTAAGTTAGTACTATCTTCATAAAGTAAAATGGCTGCAGGAAATTGAGCTAGTGTTCATATTAATTTACCTAAAATGCAGCCAATGTGTTTTATTAATATTGCTGATATTTCATCTTTAGTTGTAGAAGCTGTAGCACAGAAAATAGCCTTATATCTACTGTGTAGTGAGTACTATAAATCTATTTCAGCTACATTATAGGTTTGTATTACATGAAATATGTAAACATCTGAACATGAACATTGAAATGAACTGAAAGGAACATTCATGGTTAATACACATTTGTTATTTATTTATTTATCTATTTATAATATTGCCTGTATGTGAAATTGTTCCAACTTTCTGTTAAAGCTGTAAAAATGTAGCCAGGTGTTTTTTATTAGCAATATCATTATCATTTTAAAAAGTATTGTAAGGAAATTATGAAGTAGATGAAGCCATGCAGCTAAAGATATCAAATCAGTGAGGTAGATTTTAAGTTACATTCAGTCAATTTTCCATGGACTGTGACAAACGGTAACACTTTATAATAACCATCATGATAAAATATGATAGTATTTTAAATGTTGAAATTGATACCAAATTAACTCGTTAACCAAGAATGATGATTCAGTGTGGAAACATGTATAGATCATTTCTGTAGCAAATCCAAATCCCAAATATTTATAAAAACAATACATTTCTTAATTCATATCACAGGTGTCATTTACATTGGGGCCCCTGGGAACCCTGATCCTTTTTCATACATATCCCTACCACTTTTTGAAATTACCAATGTTGTCTCCCAAACTTTTTAACATAAAAAACAGCAAAGTTAAATTTGTATTTGCAGCATGAAATGTTAACTAACAAATGACATTAAATACATGATTTTTTCCCCCCACCTTATTTTCTGCTCTGACTCCATACAATCCCCACATTCCATTGCCTAGAATTACAGATGTTGAGGACCCCCACCATTTTTGAACATGGAGTGACACCTTTGATTTGTATTTTCCTCTAGCAAAACTACATTTTAAACTTAATTTTGTCAGTCTATTTTTAAATACATAACTAAAACTTCATAATCAAATATAATTATTGCATTTTGAAAATATGTACATGTTACAAGATTATTATATAATTATCCATACAGTATCTACAATAAAAGCATAACATGTCAATTCCTAGATGTTTTGTCTGCCATGCCTTAAACCACGTATGGTATTTGGGTCAAATTGACTTGTTTCAAATTTTTACAAGAAGAAAATTGATACAAGTACACATTTTTTTAAACCTGAAACTGTGGTAAACATGTTCAAACTAAAATAATGATAATAATTGAGCGCACATGCAACTATACCCCACACATTTACATCCTTCATATGGTCTTTGGGTCAGTTTGACTCGCATACACAGAAATATGCCCACACACACACAGACACAAACATAAAACACAAAACAAACAAACATAATAATTTAGATATCAATTCAGCGTATTCTGATTCTGAAAGTGAATTTGAAGATGGCCTTCACTCAGAATATGCACCATGTGTTCTAGTAGAGACTGACTGCAATCATTAAACATATATGTGATCTCTATTATTTCGTTTTGAAATAAAGACAATTTATATTAATGGTTTATGAAGTAAAATGTTATTTCAGCATTGTTTTTAAAACTCCAAATATGTCCCACGTCAATTTGACCCGAGGGATACCAGAGGGTCCTAAAAGTGTAGACAATATAAGGGCTGATTCAGTCCTTTTGAACCCTGACAGGCCCCAACAAATAACTATAGGAAACAATGCTGAATTATTTTAGGCTCCATATTTCATGAAACCACTGCTATTTTATTTATTGAAAGTACTGTCAGCTTGTCATCCTCAACTGATTAAAAATGAACAGACCGCTTTTACTTTTTGTTATTAGAGTGAACTGTTATGATATTTGGTAATCCATCATGACTTCATAATTCTACAGGAGTTGTAAAAATGAATGAATACATCTTCACATGTATACATTTATTTCAGAGTTGCACTGTTTATGGGTTTCTGGAAATTAACTGCAGTTACAAACTTTTAGGTCTGAAGCTTTTACAATTGAAAGTACAAACATATTTTTTTTTTCATCAAAACTATACATCTCTATACTCACTAACTAACTCTATATAGCTTTCTTTTTTTTCACCTGTTTGTAGTGGTGTTGCTATGGGACTTTTTGGCACTATTATATATCCTTTTAATATAAACATATTAAACTATACAGCACTAGTTTTGCTGGTTTATTTCCTTTTCAGTTGGTCATTTTATGATAAGTTTGTTGGATAATTTTTTTTTGTTGCCACAAATCTATTGAGTTAGGACACAGCATTCAAACTGCAAATAGTCTGCAACTCGAAATTGAAATCTGAACAATGCTAGTCAACATTTGAGTGTATTCTAATAACTTTGAGAGAGAAAGTCACTATTTTGCTGTCCTGGGCTAAATCTATTCTTCCTCTCTGATTGTTTCTTGGCTTTTTTGTTTGTTTGTTTGTTTTGCTCTTTCTTCACATTTTCGTGCCCTATTACCTCTCAGGCCATCAATAATTAAAATGATTTTACTGCTGTTGAGACAAGGGTTTGGAGGAAATACATTTTATTGCCAATCTCATGAAAAACACTCCGTTATCAGGATAACAGTGAAGGTTCTCACATGAGTGACTTGCAAAAGCTGTCTAGCTTGACAATAAACAGTGATAAATTGATTTCGTGGTTTATTTTTAATTAAGAGCATAACATCACATCACAATAGCAGCCCATATCTTTCCAATCATTCCAAAATCCTAGTCAATATGGCTGAAGGCTTGGCTTGCTGATATAATTCTACACAAAAAAAAAAGTTAAATCAGTTGTGTGAAAATACTGAAGAATGATATGGAGGTGAGGTGCTCATCATTTATTATGTTTTATAAATGCAGGTATGCTTTATGTTATCTCATTTTAGATGTCTGTTTTTCACAAAAATGTTGTTCACGATAAAAACGTGTCCTTGTTGTAATACAATACAAATAATTCATTCCTAAATGTAAAGCTGAAGTGACTCCAATAGAATAGGTTTAAGCATATTTGATGATTAATGAGATAATTTAACAATTGTTTCAGACGGGCATTTCATGAAATGAAATTTTCATATCATCATCCGGCTAGTTAAGACTTTTTAATAATGATGACAATGCATACGTCCCACCTATCAGTTTGCACAGCTGGAAGCTAACATATGGTGAGAAAATTCTTAAAATCCATGATGTGATGTCCAAAATCTTAATGAAGGAACATTTAAAACCTGAGACAACATTTAACAAACTGTAGTTCTGTTTTTTGCCCCATGTCAGATCAAAAGATTGAGATTCTTTAGAGGCCTTCCTGATGCTCACCATACAAACTTGTTGGTTTGTGTTCTTTTTTTCAATACATCTGTAAACCCACAAATCCATAGTTCAATTGAAGTTCTTAAGAGGGACTTTCTTTGTTACGATCAAATCTTGATGTCCTTGTTTAATTTTATACAGGTGTTTTTTTATGCCAACGCACTCACTTTTGCTTATTAATGGTTATATTACAAAACAACAAGAAAACAATGCCTGCAATAGGTAAAATACCCATCATGTGATCACTAAATCTGATATCGAAACTTTGTTCCTCCTTTAAAATTATAAATGTTGAACTGGAACCATCATTGAAACTGTAAAGTGATGTTTTTGTAATGCCATAGTTTTGTGACTGTAATAATATCATAAATTATAGGTAATATAATAATTAAAAGACTGTAATAATATGTGCATGGAATACGTTATTTTTTCTAATGCATGTTTAATGTTGTGAAAGGAACTAAACCCAACCAAACTATGACATAGAACTCCTGGGTCTCCAGTGTGAATGTCCTGTGAGGAGGATCACTGCAACCTGATGTCTGTATATGTACATTGGTGCTTTTTGTTTGGTTTCATTGATGGTCCTGGATTGACATTAATTACTATATTAGAATACTTTTTTATTTTTCACTAAATGGTTTTTGTGCATTTAGAATGAATATCATGATTTAACCGTGTGCTTTATTTTTAAGGTTCACTTCGCCTTGAACTAACAATGAATCCGATAAATGATGCAACAACTCAAAGTTTTCAAATAATTGAGTGGCTGTCAATTTTTTGATAATGCTCATTATGGGACCAAATATATCAGAAAGTGTATTCCCAGTTGCTGCTGAATGCCATTCCGGAGTACTGAAAAACAGCTAAGGTCAAAAGTTTAGTAAGTACTGGAAAAGCATGGTCTCTGGGCTCTTTCTGAAAATTTCATAAAATCATTAACATTTGTTTAGTTCCCAGTGTCTTTCTATCTGTTTCTTGCTTTTCTTTTTACTGTTGTGAACATAATTTGTCTTACCTGCCAACTCAGTTTTATGTTTACTTGCTCCTTCAATAATAGTTGTTATGAAGAAACAGAAAAATAGGATTTCTTTCTTCAGTGCTCCTATAATACCATAATATATAAGTCAAATCAAATCAAATGAATTTCATTTATATAGCCCAAAATCACAATCACATTGCCTCAGTGGGCTTTACAATCTGTACAATGAACAACATCCTCTGTTCTTAGACCCTTGATTCGAGTGAGGAAAAACTTCACATGATGGAAAAAAAAAACCTTTTAACAGGGTAAAAAAACAAGGCAATGTAAAAGTACTGTATTAAGCATCCACCTAACAATTTTGGCAGGATCAGACATTCAAATAATGTAATAATAATATAATAATAATGATAATATAACATATATTTTTGAAATATAAATAATAATGAAATATGTGATCCAGAACTTAATTATTAGCATAATATGAATAAGTCAATTTGTTTGTTTAACAAATCAAAATCAACATGCGCGCAGGAGGGCCCCCAGTGTGGCCAGTGTAATCAATCTGTTTAATGCGGCCTGTGCAGCAACACAGATTTCTTTTGTTTGGTACACAATAAAATATTCTCCTCCTGCAGAACCACTTTACACACACACACACACACACACACACACACACACACACACATATTTATATATATATGTATATATATATATATATATATATATATATATATATATATATATATATATATAGATATATATATATATATATATATATATATAGATATATATAGATATATATAAATTGGTTAAAAATATGTACATTTTTGCTCACATCAGCAGGAGCGAAGGACAGATATGTGAAATGGAGGATACAAGATTTACAGAAAGTTTTTTTTTAAGTTTTCTAATAAAAGACAGAAGACGGAACTGAAGACAGAAATAATAAATCAGAATGAGAGTGGGAAGGAAACAATAAATAACTAGTAATAATTAAGACTTGAATTCATGGTGTTAGAGTAAGCGGTGTCAAAGTCATAAGTTAAGGTTTTTCAAATGTAGCATTTTCTGTTTTTTCAGAATAGTTTAACTTTTATGTTTTTATATATTTTTGTGACTGAAATCTTTAAAGTCCTGTCTAAATAATGAAATAAATACATCAAATAAACTATAATAAACTGCATGAAGAATGGCCTCTTCTGACAGACCAAGTGGGGCTCATCTTTGGTTCAACAAGGGTTAAAGAGAGAGAGAGAGAGAGAGAGAGAGAGAGAGAGAGAGAGAGAGAGAGAGAGAGAGAGAGAGAAGCCTTCATAATGACTAACACTCCCTCTCCGTTATCCTCCAGACTACATCCAGATACTGACAGGCTCGCGCTCCCCTTGGTAATCCACACACACAATCGCTGACATACACACCCTTTGCCTCTACCTCTCTCTTTTCATACACTCACACACACACACACACACACACACACACATAGACACACACAGATGTGCTGACGGAGGAGGAGAAGAGGAGCAGAGCGCGGCAGATCACGGGGTGCAGCAGAGCATCTGGTCTCCCGTTGAAGCGGAGAAGCGGCGGAGAGGAGCGAGCGGCTACTCAAGGTAAGGACTTTTATGGAGATGAATGTCTCAGCTGGATCCTCTCAGGACTCGTGGAGAGGAGAGGTTTTGTTTGAGCGTTCACGTGCGTGTGTGAGAAGTTGTCCATTGAGTACGGATGCTGAAGCATCGATGGCTTCAGGTGGATTTCCTGTTCTTATTGGCTGTTTGGAAACTCCATATCGTAGCTTTGTATCAGGTCAGAGTTTGAATGGTCAGCTGATGCTGAGTGAGACAGCTGATTGGAAATTTGCCCAAGAGTACCTCAGCAGGCAAGAGGTTGCTGAAGAAGTTGTTGATATATACTGTTGCACACTCATACCAAAGTTTTATTCAGTTTTTAGCTCTGACAAATAGAAATGTAGGGAGAGGTGAAACTTTGATTAAATTATGAAATATGAAAAAAATCAGAGTTGGTGAAAATAAACTCAAATCATGTGTTTAATCATAGTGATGAAAGTGTAATAGACTTTTTTAAATTTGCCCTTTAATTGAAAACTTGACAAACATCCTCATCAGTCATGGATGCCATTTGACAGTAACAACTGCATCATTAAACATGTGCACTGGTCAACATGTCAGTCATGAGCCACTAATCACAGCCCCTCAGTGATCTGTTCCACTCTCGCTCACTTTTTAGGCCTTTTTGTCTCACTTTTCTCTCATCGCTCACTGCCAACCAACTTTCGAAAAAAGAAACTTGAAATAAAAAAGCACACTGAGTTAGCAACAGGTGTACCAACTGAAAGCATTAGAGTGATGGGTGTCGTTGGCAAGACGTGTCAATGACACCTCTCCTTTTTGTAAGTGTTTTTCAGAGGAACTGGGGAACATTTTAGCCTTTATTACACTGTCACAGTAGAGAGCTGCCACACAGAAAGACGAAGATCTCTGACTTTACTCAAAGCAGGGATGCTACAATTACATGGTCATCTTGGAGAACACTGAGACTGTCCCACACCAGCACAAATATTAAACACGTGAAACACAAAGCACTTGCAGCAAGAATGGTCAGAGAAGTTTAACAGTGAGTTTGTCTTTGTCAAATCAACTGTTTTGATCAAATCATGTATTCATTTACACACCTTACAATTAAGCTCAATTGTTAAATTATCACTGTACTTTTTTTTAAAGATGCTTTTTACCTTTAAAGTTATGAGTTCAGCCTGATACTATGTGCAACTTTAAACTGACATTGAAAATTAATTCTGCATGAAAGACATTAAGTGTTGCCAAAGGGCACTGCGGCAGTGTAACTGCTTTTCCCACATGGTGTGCTAACTGGAGACATGCATCTTTAGATGACCAGTTTCTTGCTGTTCAATGCATTTGAATTTTATTTTGTGTTTATTTGTATATATTTATTTGGTAACACTTTATGATAACAATCATTAATACATGGTACATTTGTAGTTAATTAAATGTGTGTTTTTAAACATTAATTGTAATTTTACAATTACATCCACATAATGTGTATATATAGAATTAACCTTTCCTTTCCTTTATTTGTCCTGCAAATTGAGACATTTCTGTGTCACAGCAGCCAAGGACAGTTCAGTGTAACAATAATTATAGTAAAAAATATAGTAAAAAATAATATAATAAAAGGTTATTTATAAACCATTTAACACGTATTTAAAATATCAGTTACAAATTTACAATAAACAATTGCAATTTCTTTGTTGTTTTTAAACAGTGATTAATTCACTATAAATTGAATATTCATCAATGACGGTGATCATAAAGTGTTACCATTTATTTATTTGTTGATTCTGCTGCCCTAAATTCTAACATAGTGTTAGGATTAAGTTGGTGCCTCGAGAAAACAGTGACTGCTTTAAGGATGTTAATGAACGTTAACTAATTACACAAGGGTAATGACTTGCTTAATTACACTGGAATGAACATGCAGTTGCAGTTTTGAGGATGTTGGATACTGATGATTTTCAGTGAATACTCTTGGACCTGGTTGTCAGAGTGCATAAATGGTTTGTGGCTGCTGGAGACTGAAGGATATAGTTTGTATTTTTCGGATTTTTCTAAATAAAACTCAGCATTTGCATTTTTAATCTAGTCTGTATTCCGGATTTTTACCAATAGTTTCTTCAATCAATGATACCAAGAAACAAAAGGGAGTCATTACATTCAAAGGAGCTTTATTTTATAATTTTTCCATGGATCTTGTCATGTCTATCTGATATATTCTCATACTCATGTGTAATACATTCCAAAAACGTAATACCAAGGTTGTGGCCAGCGATCATCAGTCCTCACTCAGCTCAATCAATCAAGATGTTTATTTACCTCAAATTCATATTTTGAGAAACCTGAGTGCAGATGATGAGGTCTGTAATGAAAGGGCCCCCACGCTCCAACAAATACATTTTTATGAGGTAACATCACATACAGTGTGGTAGGAAAGGAGAAAAAATATGAATGAATGA
The DNA here is from genome assembly GCF_900880675.1 of Sparus aurata. Classification (NCBI taxonomy): domain Eukaryota; kingdom Metazoa; phylum Chordata; class Actinopteri; order Spariformes; family Sparidae; genus Sparus; species Sparus aurata. The sequence continues at coordinate 37,538,662 of NC_044187.1, read as the reverse complement.
TGGTCTGCAGCTATGATTGATTTCTGGCAATACAGCATTGAGGGATATATTTACTTTAAATTTTATTTTATTTTATTTTTTTACAACAGCTGAGTTTGACTATTGTATTTTAACATTGCTACATCAATGTTTTTGCTCTTGCTAAAAACAAACTCCCTTTCTTGAAATCCACAGAATTACCGTTTTTATTTCAGCTCATTAATTGGATAAAATGAAAGAGTGAGGCCAGTAATGAATTAAATGTCACGCTACTGAATACATTCCACCTGACAGGGCGTCAGTACTGTTTGGAAATTAATTGATCTTAGATCATGGTAAACATTTATATAAGCTTGATGTGTAATTATTACAATAATTACTGCAATGTTAATGAGAAGATAAAGATCTTCGTTGGCTGTTTTTTTTTTATTCTGCCTAAACAAACTAAATAATCAAACTCTCTATAAAAATGTACCGCTACTAATATTAGTTTGGATAACTAATGACTAAGATATTTGATGCCATTTAACAATCAGTGTTATCATCTAACTGAGTTATCATGAAAGAGATACATTTTTACCATAGCTCCAGCTTAACAGCAGTTTTAACATAATCATTTCAATTTCAGAGACTATTTATTCATTTACAATTGCTAACATGCGTTTCTCAATGCAGAGTTCAGTTATTTTTATTCTTCACACAGCCAGCAAGACAGAAGTCGATATGGATTAAACTGTGGCTGATTTAAAAACCTCTCCTCCTTTTTTCTCAAACTCAGTCACGACACACCTAAACCTAAACTTATGGAAGAGAAATTTTAAATAAAAATGCATAAACTAAATTGGACACTAAGGGCCATTTTCTTTTCCTGTCAACCTTTATGAAAACTTGTGCTAGGTGATGAAAAGGGGCATTCGGTAAATGCAACAGGCGATGTGGTTATTTACAGCATATCCCAGGATGCTGTCACTTATCCTTTCACCTTAGCCTCCATTCTTCAAACTCATAAAGAAATTAGTTTCCTCATGGAGGTAGAACGTTTCTGACCACCAGCCACATGATCAGATCACTTGTGGACACAATAATTGCCAGATGTGTGGCTGCATGTGCAGAAGATTGTCAGGGATGGATCAGGCATCACAATATTGTTTTTCAGGCGAATTGTAATAGAGGACAGAAGTTTTTATGTAAATGAGAACATGAGGCCAAATGCAGAGGACTGGGTTGATTTTACTGTTCCTCGGGAAGTAGAGCGGGTTGTCCAGTAATTGGAAGGTCGCTGGTTCAATTCTCAGAAGGATTATATAGGTGATCTCAGCATGAACGTGGACTGAAACAAGCCTGGAAGCTTGATGTGTTCACAGGATGATTAAAGTCCACATAAAGGCATACTGGAAACAACAAAGTGTGTTTATGGTTAATTGTTTTTTGGTTTTGTTGGGACCCTCTTGGATTTTCCCTAAATGTGGTTTAAAAAGAAAATGTCCAAAAGGTGGTCACACTAATGTAAGCATTCTTTAAAGGTTTTCCTTTCATCAAATTACACTGTCTGCTAACCATATGAGCTTCATATCATGAATTTTATGAAGCTGCGCTTCAACCTTGAGAAGTAGTCATAATTGTAAATATAAATCTACATTGAATGAATTTGCATTTTACCCCCATTTGCATTATTCACTGCAAGTGATTCAGTGAGAGAGCTGCAGTGATTTAAAGGATCCTGCCAGTATGTATATTAGCCTATTTCAAGTAAAAGTAAACAAACAGATATGCTCAGCATATGCTTATGTGCACTTGTGCAACATTAGACTTATGCAGCAGCGTGGTGGACCACTTATATAAGTCCTTAAGTCGAGCAGAGCAATGTAAAATCCCATTTTCACATCGATGCTGATATTTTGCTTGTTTTTGACACAGTCCAGTCACGAAGAAGGATGCAGAATATCTTGCATAAATCTGCCAAATGTACTTTTTTTGTGTGTGTCAGGAACTTAAAGATAGCCATTTCAACTGTGTGAATGCTGCAGAAGTGTCTGCACTCAAATTTCCACAGTTAGATGCCAAAAGTGCAAAGATGCGAAAATTTCATTGTGACCATCGGCTTCCATTCATGTGAAAAAAATTAAGAATGACATGAACAGGAATTCATTGTCCTTTGTACTGCCTGTATAATTGCCCCCCGCCCAATAACATTTTATTTATATGATGTCCCTAAATGTGCGTAAATTGTTTTTAGATTTCTGTACAAGTGTTGTCTGTCTTGTCCTGTTGAGGTGGCAGGCAGGTTCCGGATCATCTGAAATAACTATATTGCTACGGATAAATGATGTAATTTATATTGTATAGTAGTGGCGGTCCTAGCTTGCATGACGCCCACGGCGAACCTCACCCTCAAAAAAAGAAAAAAAGACCGTATATTATTACTGTTATTAAATTATTATTATTACTGTTATTAAATTATTGTTATCATTATTATTATTATTATTGTTATTATTATTGTTGTTATTATTATTATGATTATTATTATTATTATTGCAGTTTTTGTTGAATGATTGCAAAATTCAGTCATTCATTCAGTTCAATGACTATGTACAGATGGTTTCTGGAGGAGAAAGTTGGTGCATGCAGGGTCAATATGCAGTAACTAAGTTCAAATAAGTATATTACAAAAGTAAAATTATTGTTTCTCAAAATATTATTGACCTTATTTTCCGTTCAATGACTGTGCTCAGTGTCTGTGTGTGTGTGTGAATTTGTGTGTGTGTGTGTGTGTGTCTAGATTTTAGACTTTTTGTGACTGAGATCAAAGCACAACTAAGTCAAAGATTTATAGAATCCTTGAATGCCTATAGCTTCCAGAGCTTCCTCTTCAGGACGTAGGCATCCAGCGCACATCCATGATGCAAATGACACATTTTTAAATTAATGAGAGATGGCTGCTGTGATTTGTGAATACTGATAAAGTTATTAATATAAATGCAGGAGCGCTATCCTATTCATTTCCTGTTGTAAGGGGGATTCAGGCTCTGAACCCTGAAGTCATAAGGCTTTGACACCACAGAGGGAAGCAGGCAGAAAGACATATTGAGGGAGAAACAGCAGTCAGATAAAAAAAAGCTGCCTTTATCAAGATTTCAGTCAGTGATGTGTTGTGTGGTCAGCCAATTTTACAAGATGAAAAACTATAACAAAAATAAACTGTGTGATGGACTTTTTGGGTGCCATTACTCCTCAAAGATGCTTTTCTTCATTATGAAACATTCAAACTAAATTCAAAGTAAATTTGCCATTGTGAGACATTAGCATTATGGTCCTCAAACCAAAACCGGACCGCAGGCTCCAGGATGTCAAGCGTTAGTCAGTGCTGCAGCGCTACCATTACAGTACGTATCAAAATGTGTGACACATTAATGAAATGGTTAAAAGTCAGTCGAAGTAACAGACATGAGATTCTTCAGGTAAGGTTTGTATTTATTAATATATTTATCGTCTGCCATTATTTGGATCCAGAATTTTGTCCATGTTGTGCTTCAGCATATGGCAACAATGAAATGCTCGAGCCATCAGTTTTGAAAAAAACAATGCAATGTCATGAGATACCATGATTTCACTATTATGTTTTAATTTATGCTGCAGTGCAAAGAAAAAAAATATGAAACAGAACAAAACAAAAAAAAGTTGGCCTATCACAACATACATTGGTATACAAAATGGAAGATTCATATGTGTTTAGAAATTTTGGAGAAGTCCAAATGGAATTAACTCACATGTTTTTTTTTTTTCTACTCACAGGTCGGCTCAGTGAGTTGCATTTCCTCTCTTGTCTTTTGAATATGTAAAAGGAAAAATCTACATCTTACATTTCTTTTTGTGTCATGAGAGCTGTGCAGACAGACAGCACATCCTGCCCATGCATAAACCAGAATAACCAGTGTTTCCCCTAGGATGGAGTTTAAGTAGGAGAGGTATCACAGTCTTTTGTATTTTCGCAAAGTGCAATGTCTGGGAGGTTTCCACCGGCCTACCTGCAGCAAAAGGGCTGTAAGTACATATGATGTTTGAAGAGGCAGTTTTTTAAATTGCTGAAAATTAAAACATGCAGGGGCAAAATCAGCTTTGGCATTACATGACTATTACATGACATTTTCTCAAGAGCAGTTCCTTAATGGGACATCAAATGTACTGCTGAAAGAAAAAAGCTAAGTTAGTGTTAGGGTTTACAGTGATACTGGGGGGTGGGGAATCATACTTTTTTCCCAGGATGGGGAGGGGGGGTCACTCCCCCCCCGCGTCTCCCTTGGATTTACGCACATGTGATTTGAAAAACAACCTCCTCTGTTATCTTATTTGTCACCCACTAGATGATCACTTGATCTCTCCTTTTTTATTGAATTAACTGGCATCACCACAGCGTTGTATTATCAAACAGTCGATCAAACACTTAAACACATAAATTGAATAACATTTCCAGAGATAAAATAATTTCAATTAATGGCAATCTTTAATGAATCCTGTCTAAATAATCATTAATATCTCTAAGGGAATCTGTCAACTGTTGTTAATTGACAGCTGTTGTGCGTCATGGCGCACAGTTGCCCACCTCCAGGACAAAGAAAAAGAAATCATTTCAGTGGACTGTCTTTATATCAATATCGTTTTTCTGTAATGTTACTGTGTGCTACTCATGTGAAGTTGCCTTTTTTTTCCCCTTCTGCAAGAATGACACTCATGAATCCATATTCAGCATTACCTGCTTCTGTGTTGATGTTGTTTCAATCATTGAGTTTACATATGAAGGTTTGCGTAAACTTCCTCAGTTTATTGAATGTGTCCTCTTTTTTCCACTTATATCACTTATATGCTTTCACTACCAACTTAGTAGCCACCTGCCTGAAGCGTCCGTAGCGCAAAATAATATAGGCTTACTATGAAAGATAAACACAGCCTTCGCCACTCCTTCGCACCTTCCTTCCCCTCTCTTCCTCCTCTCCTCTCTTGCAAAGAAGGAATTTAAAGTCAGAAGCAGAGGAGAACTGCAAAAGAAAGGATATGATATCAGAAATGTAAAGGCAATACTTTGATACTACAACTACACAAATAATTAGTATGAGGTCATGTCATTTAAGATGACTTCAGTGAGTTTAAATCTCTCTCTTAGTTTTGTATGACATTTAAGACATTTTGCGTGACTATATTGACACAAATCTGATTCCATACATCTTCAAATTCCTGCAGGACTGCCAGGTCTGGGTGACAAAACCAGCTCAATGGCCAATAAATACATATACTGCTTTCAAAGTCCAACAGTAATGCTATCATTGACACATTTATTGTGAAATCTACAAAGCACTTTTCACTAAACAGCATCTTCTCTTTGGACCTAAATGGCCCTATCTAAGTAGGTGCAGTGTATTAGAAAATAAAATATAGCTTGGTCGAGACATTAAACTGATGCATTAACTAACCTTATGTTTTGTCTATTGGTTTTGTCCCTCATTGTCTCTGATTAGAAAAAAAAAACATGAATATAATGTTATTACCTGTAACTGTAGTTGATGCAACAACAAAAAACATATTCATAATGATCATAACATGATCATATTCTCATGGTCAATACATGTGTGAATTGTCTACATATTTTTGTCTGTCCTTACCTCAGCTGACAACTATGTTATAATATACAAAAATAATATGTATGGCTATATTCTTAATCCAACTCTTAGTTTTCCTGTTTAAATTGCGGAGATCTAACTGCCACAGAGTAAAAGAAGAAAAAAGAGCAACGTCATATTGTTCCCAGGGGTTCGTAACTAGCTATCTAGTTGATTACTTGTGCTTCGCTAACGAGTAGAGTTGAGAGCAAGAGGCGAGCTACGTTGAAGGGAGTTAAAGCAGGCTACGTGGAATGTTTGTGTGTCTGCATGTGTTTGTGTTCAGACTTATACCACGTGCTATAGATTTTTGTTAAGTTAAGAAGCACAAAAATTAGAATTATCCTGATTAAGAGATTATCATTATTATTATTATTTAAGTCTTTAGGCCTGTCTGTCAGTGGCCTTGTGATCTTACAGACTTGACGTGATGACAGTGAATATGTCACAGAACATATGACTGAATATGAGAGGGCTCAGTCCACAAGTCCGGCAGGTCAACATTTGGATTCAGTCAGACACTCTGTTCAAGGGTCATTAGCCACACAGGTTGGAAAATAGTACCTTTAGGTGACCGTAACCACAAAACAGTGATTGAAATTACTCTAGTTGTTGGAGGGAGCCACATGAATTTTTCTGTGATTCGATCTGGAATCAGCTGCTGTCTGTTTCACAGATAGAGCAGATGGGACTGCATGAATACTAAATAGGCTCATATGGAGAGTGCAGACAGGATGGTGAGGAGATAAGATCAAGCCCCCAGGTGGAGCGCCACGCTCTGAAGCCAGTTTTCATAGTGGCCATGTTTAACTGGAGCCATAGTCTGGTCCAATAACATTTGGAAAGTCTGGAAGAGCTGCACGATTAAATTATTTTATCCTAATTCAAGTTAGCTCTATGCTGAACAGGAAGTTAGCGAGCTTGGTTGGCGGAAGTCTCTAGTTCTATGGGCCGCACAATGCAGAAGCTATGTGGAAGAGCCCACGCTGGAGCAGGGCTGGGAGTCAAGGGTTTTTGGCTTGAGCAGCTCTCATAGGAATGAATGGGGCTCCACCTCTAGAAATGTGTCCAGTAGTAATAGGTCCATGGATTAAACCAAGCATCCAAAAAATGGCAGGAATCTAACCTATGCACAGTATTTCAGGGTGATTTGAAAAATACAAAGTTTACACTAAATTGTCAGAGATAATATTAACGTCCTACAAATAAATGCATTATTTGTCTATTTGTAAGACCTATTTTACAACATCCATATTCCTACGCACAAGCACAGCTGTACCTGTTTTGCACTGCATTACAGAGCTGTCTGTAAGCAATGTAAAGCACCAAAAAAGTTTTAAATATTGCATACACTTAAACAGATGTATTTAGTCCTTCTTTTAAGTGGCTAAAATACGTCTTGCTGTCAGTGTCATTTAGCAGCATTTAGCAATTGTTAATTTGAATGATTTGTATTTATAAAGTTAATCTGCCTTCACAGTCTTCTTGTTAATCCAAATAGTAGTTGATTTAACAAAAATAGAAGTTTTTCCTCATCTTCACAATGATGTATTCTCAGGGTTCTTCATAAAGAGCAACCCCCTTTTACTTAATTTTTAATGGTCATATTTGTAAGAAAAGTTGAGTTTTGAGTCTCATTCCTAACTTGTCAACTAATGTGTCATTTATTGCCGAGCTGGAAATGTGACTCAAAAAAATTAACATTTCTCTAAATAGGACCTTTAAAACAAAAACAACAAAGGACAAAACTACTTAATAAGTCAACTGCTTGACACTCTTAAAATGACACACTGTATATCACTTTTCCCAAAACATGACCATTGCAGCGTACCAGCAACATGTGTATCATAATGTCAAACAAAAACAGGAATTTACATAAAACTCATTTTAAAAAATAAAACTTAGAACTTGCGATCAAATAATTTGTGAAATAGTGTAAAATATTGGTCTTTTACTCTTCTGATAATGCATTATTAGCGCGCGCTAAATGACCCCGGCTTTAAAACGGAGAGAAGAAGAGATGACGAGGACGACAACGACAATGAAGAACAATATATGTATGTCATAACTACTTACATTTCATTTGTTTTTCTTGTTGTGGGTTGTTACTGTTCTTCATTGTCGTTGTCATCTTCTTCTTCTCTCCGTTTTAAAGATGGGGTCGTTTAGCGCGCTAGCTACCTGCACATGTGTCAGAGCTGTGTCAGTCAAAATCTAACTAGCCAATGGGGACGCTCTGCTGAAAAGGCCCGCCTACCTGAGAGGTTTGTGCCAAAACTGCAAACAAAAAGTCAGGGAGCGCAAACGAGACAGAGCTGCAGAGAGAGCGCAAAGCTGAGAGTCAGTGCAAAAGTCTGAGCGGAGAGAGACCAGCAGAGGGAACCGTAAACAAATAATGCATTATTAGAAGAGCAAAAGACCAATATTTTACACTATTTGACAAATTATTTGATTGCAAGTTCTAAGTTTTATTTTTGAAATGAGTTTTATGTTCTCTCAAATTCCTGTTTTTGTTTGACATTTAAGAAGTTTTGTTTGTTTCTTTTGGCACAAATCTAATTCCATATACAATCCTGGAGAGCTAGCAAGAGAGCTAGCAAGATTTGAAAGTGGCACGTCCTCTAAGTTCCATCCCCCCTCCCCATCCCATCAGTGCTCTGTCCAAAGCCACGCCCCCACATACTTGAACGCGCATCTGGCAGTGGGACTCAGCGGGGAGAATGAGATGCCGGAGCACGACGCAGCAATTCAGCTGAATTTAGCACGGATCAGACAGGAAGTCAAGTGCCAAAATAACAAACTACATCCGGTTACTTTTCAAAATAAAACACTCCGTGTTGACACCAGCACACATCGTGAGGCCAGCTGTCTACCGTACTGCGCCGTTGCGGACTCAAACCGCAACCGGTGGGGATTGCCGGAAGGCGGAGCAAAACCAGATCGGAGCCGCAATGCAGTGGACCCTTATCCAGTGGAAATTGGGCCGACTCATTAGCCATTCTCTTGGCTAAAAACAACACACAAAGAAGCTAACGTTAGCATTGGGCTTATACGAGCTACAAACATAGCCAAGTTGGCAAACCTCATATATTTCATGAAAATAACAAATCCCCCTGAAACAAAACTAATAATTACCTGTCCAACAGAAAGAGAGCAACCTCTGCATCACTTTTCAAGCCCTTCACAGGCCCCAGTTGTCTCCACCGCTCAAACGCCGCACCGATGTTGACTCGGTCCGACTTCTTTTTTTATCCAGAGCCTTTTTCGCCTCAGGCTTTCTTTTCCTTGTCTTTTTAGCAGGGTGAGCTGTTACAAGTAACGCTGGCTGCATCTTCTCTGCCATTGTAACAAAATGAACCTCTTCTCCTGCAACTCCGTATTTCTGCAGTGGAGTGTGCTGAATATTTCTGGCAACAGTGAAACGTAACGTGCGCACGTGCGTAGGAGGGAGGGACAGAACGAGACATGAAGGCATCTGACCAATCCGTGCTATCCGGGCCGGATGGCACGGATTGGTCAGATTTTTCTCAGTCCTACAGCTGCCACAGAGGTCCGATTATTTTCGTTCCTTTTTCTGAATACATAATGTATTGACTACTCTCAGGATAGCAGGATCGTTTCTCCCAGTATAACAACATGTGTTTCTGAACAACATTACAGACCCTAGCTTTAACTGAGCTGTCCTTCCCTGTACTCCTCCCTTTGATTTTGTCGCTCTATATACTACCTCAACTGACTTCCTCCTTTGCTGTTGTAATACTTACTACAGCTACCAGAAGTCACTGCCTTACAAGAACATCAGTATGGGTCCTATAGTTTTTTTTCTGATTAAGATAAAAATGAAAAAAAAATAAAAGGTTTTTGATGTACTGTCTTATACATATATATATATATATATATATATATATATATATATATATATATATATATATATATATATATATATATATATATATACATAGTGTAAATGTATACCACCTCTACAATGGTTGTTGTGCAGATTATTTGCAGTACATTGTTACATTAGTTTTCATGTTTTACTTGTCATGAATATTGTGTGCAACACTTAAAGGAATAATAATGGAAAACAAGTAGTGGAGTTCATAAAGGGAAAGTTGACAGTGTGTCCACACATGTTATTACATGAGAATGTAATCCGTAAAAAATGGCAACCTAATATCTCACCACAAATATTTTATTAATAGATGCAATGTTTCTACAATGCTATTTATACATCATATAAATAATAAGATGCTGAAGGAAAACAGAAATGGGAAAGGTGAGACTCTAGAGTAGATGTGAGACTACCAAGACATATTGATGTATACTGAGAGAATATATTCAGACTAAGAGAGAGAGAGGATGTGTGAATGATGGAGGGAGAGGTCCTGGCAGCCATGTCTTATTCATTGTCAGGTCACTGGCATGGGGACCCACACTACTAAATTATGAAGTGCAGAGTGATGAAACAAGACATGACGGACACATGCACGCACACACACACACACACACACACACACTCTACAATGAATATCCATCACCGAGTAATCTGATCCAGGATTCAGACAAAGGGAAACTTTTTTACTTAGTGAACATATCTGCCAGCTGGATAAACATTATTTAACTTATTATGACATCCAATAGTTTCTTCTCATTCACCGCAAAGTGTTCCCAGTTGAATCCACAGTGGACAAAAAACAACTCCCGCCCAATTGATCAGAAAGTTCATATGTAATTGTGGTACCTGGTTGCACAAGGCCTGGAGCCACAACAGTACAACTTTTATAGTTCAACTTTTACTTTTTCAACACTAGAGAAAAATGTCATGCAGTGCAAGACTGAAGCCCATTTTTTTTGGCTTTCACATTATGAAACTTTTATCACCAGATTCAGACATTTGCTTGTTATATATTCACCGTTCGCTTCTTCCTTTTTTGTTCCATCGACATCCCACTATTATTTATCACTTAGAAAATCAGTTTCATAACATTTGTGAATCAATTCTGCATTATATGAGAAAAGAATGTAGATTTTTATGTGAAACAATTTTTAACGCTGTTTTGATATAATGTCCTTTCTGAAACATATTTTTGTTCATGTCTATTACGTTTCCTGTGCAGACTAGCTGGAATTTGAGAAGGCGAACAAAGGGCAGTTTGAAATAAAACATTTTCTGATGCATTTCTGAAAGATAAAAAAACTAAAAGTTATGTAAATTATTTAAGCAATTTAAATTAAATGTAATAAAATAAAACAAATATTTTTAATTTGAGAATTTAGATAGAAATCATCAGAGATGGACAGAGTACTCGACCCCAGTACTTGAGTAAGAGTACAAATACTACTGGTCAAAATTTACTCTGTTACAAGTAAAAGTATCTCAGTCGACATGTTACTCGAGTAAGAGTAAAAAAGTACTTGCTTTTAAAGGTACTTAAGTATCCAAAAGTACATGCTTTTAAATTTACTTTAAGTAAAAGTAAGAGTAAGAGTTAGAGTAAATTTCTTATGTTTCACATTAATGAGTTACTATAATTTTTTCTAAATGAATTTAAGGACCTTTTAACTCTTGTTTCTGAGAATGAACTCTTTGAAACCACCTGCACTGATGTGCTTGCTTTTAGAACCACAATGTTATATAAAGCCTGCAGAAACACCTATAAAAACAAATCAAATGAATGGGATCACAGGAGGACAGCACAGTGATGTTGCAGATGCAGATGTTTATTAACAATCATTAAAACTGTAACCAAATGAACCTGCACCGTCCAACTAACTCTCTATCATTTAGCTAAGTTGGGAACTGGAACCCCCCTCAAAGACCAATGTTGTCCCCAGACCACTGGTTGAGAATCACTGCTTTACAAAAAACTACATGATGCAGCCATTGTCGCAGTTTTGTGTTGACAAACACAGTCAAGAGCGTGGCTACTTTGGTGGTATCCTTATGGGGAGGGATGACGTATTTCAGCTTTTACGTAGATCCCAGTGGAGAGCGTGCACTGTGATAGGTTTCCTTCTTTGACAAACACAGCTTGTGTCCTATAGTATTTTAGAAAAAAAAAAAAAAGAGCAGACCTGAAAGTAACGAATACTTTTCAGCCTTCCTAGAAATTAACTCGAGTAAAAGTAAAACTATTTATCTTGGAAATGTATTCAAGTAAGAGTAGTAAGTACCAAAGAAATCTAATACTCAAGTAAAGTACAAATCCTCTGGATATGTACTCAAGTACAGTACTCAAGTAAATTTACTCCGTTACTGTCCACCACTGGAAATCATGGTGATATATATTTCAAAGTTACTTACGTATGTATTAAATATTGAACATTCAGGGCTGCTGTATCTCACTGCCTCTCTCTAAGTCTGTTTGAACAAACACACATGCATCCCCTATGACTGAATTTACGTCTAGCTCACAATACAACATTTGCAACCCCTCCAGGATCATTATTGATTTTTATCCTTGGCCTCATGTTTGTGCCACATACACTAACACACAGATGCAGGGAATGTCTTATCACCTCATCATGCACTGGAAATCCCCCACAGATGTGGTTTGAAATTTCCAGGTTTCAACTTTAAACTCAGAGCTAACATTTGATATTTCTTTTTTATTTATTGACATATCCATGATGCTGCTGAGACCCAGCAAGTCATTCTGGTCCTGCTGACAAAACCTTTTTTTGTTCCTAAATCTTAGTCCTTTAATATCGAGTAGTAATTCTGTTTTTCAACAAATTATAGCTGCTCGGTGCAAAGTTGTCAAAAAAAGAATTTTTAAACTAATCTCATTGTGTAGTTTAATAGGTCAGAATTAAAAAAATGTATGTACAATCTGAGCCTTTTGTTGTTGCCTGTAATAGTTTGTATATTGTCCTATAGTATTTTGTCTCTGGAGAGGAGTTTAAGTGTGGATCTGTTGCTGTCGATTAATTCAGAAATTGTCTGTTTTATCTTGAAGATGAAATCAAATCAAATGCAGTTTGCAGTTGAAATACTGTGGTTGATTTTCTGGACATTACGCTTGCTCTTAATGTTGTAGTTCCAGTGTTTTAAAATGTGCTACCGGCAGAACTTAAGCAAAATAACAGAAACTTAAGACAGGGTAAGACATGAAATTAGATAAAAGGGTGAATCTCAGCCAATCTACAAGATTGGGATTGCATCGATCCAGGCATTTTTTATGATGGATTGGTATTGGTCTGATCCCAATCCTTTTGACTGGCTCCACTCCTCCCTTTGATTCACTTTTTGTCAGGGCCAGCAACAAGAAAATTAAAGTGCATTCACAACCACCAACATTCTTACCAACAATAAACAATAATGCTATTTCCATGTCACAATCACACACATATAGTTATTACACACAGGTTCTTGTGAAGATGAGCTTTTTCCCTGTTATTAATTTATTAGCAAACATTTTGTTGTCTCATAATATAAAAAGAGTTAACCTGAGTGGTGTGAAGACATTTTTAGCCAGATTTAAATGGAATGCAGATTTTGATATTCTTTCAATTGCATAGAAAGCTCTCCTTGCTTTGTCTCTCTGATCTTTCACAGCCATGTTAAAGATTGCTGTTTTTGTGGGGTTGAGGCCAAGGTATGTGTCATTTTTTGTGTGTGTTATACTGTAGTGGTGTCCAAATAGAAACCTGAACTCTAGATTGCTCCTGAAAGATCAGTATCTTTCTTGCTGTTTTGGATACTGTCAGGGCTCAAGTCTCTGCAAAATTTCTGCAGGAGATTAAGGTGCAGCTGCAGCCTGTCTTCAGTGGGTGATAGGAACAACAAATCATCAACAGGAGACCACTGGTCTCTGTGTCATCCAGGGTGAGGCCAGGTCCCATGGAAAGGTCTAATTGGTTTGCTGATACATAGATTTAAGAGAAGTGGACTGCGATTGCAGACCTGCCTCACTCCATTGGCCCTAAGTGAAGAAGGCTGTTTGTTTCCAATCTATATAGCACCTTTATTTTTTGTGTACATATCGTTAATCAAATTAGGACCCAAAGCCTTTTCATTTAGCACCGAGAAAAGACCCCCTGCTAGATGGAACTGAAGGCTTTTTTGAAATCAACAAAACAGACTTAAACCTTTTCTGTCCTCATAGTATATTCTTGATCAATTAAAGATATTGTATGTATTTCTGTTATAACATGCCTAAAAACAACTCGACGTTTGTTATACTGTATGTTTTGTTTAGTTGTGTACTAATATTATTCCAAATGTTTCCAACAATGTTAAACGCAGAGGAATCCACATGTTTACTCACGGTGACGGTGCGTTTCGTTTGGTTGTCTGACACTATAACTTCCAGGAGAGAGTGAGGATTGAAGTCATGGAATGAGAGTAAATGTAGCTTTAAAAAAACTAAATGAAAACTTAAACATGTGCTAATGGGGAGTGTGTCTGTATGTCAGGTTGATGAACAGGAGTGAGGATTGGCTCGGAGCAGCGGCTCTGTCCCCTTGTGTATTGATGCTGTTGCAGAGTACTAGTGACATAGATCCCCTGGTAGTTATTTGGGTTAAATTTATCCCTGGATTAAAAAAAAAAACCTTTTGTCCTATGTGTAGGAAAGTGTCAGTTGGTTGTTTTGGTTTGTGTTATATAATGTAGTCGTATAGCTGCACTATATAGTTTAACAACCTTAAATCACATATTGAGTACACATTTTCTTCATCATGTCATAATTGCAATGTGGTCATGAGTGCTCAAGCACTTATTACAATGATTTTGTAAGTACAGCATCGTAAAACGCTTGAATAGCTTTCATGTTACTGTTTCTGTAACATTGTGTTACTGTGGTAACTGCTCCTTTCAGCCATCCAAGGGCAGGATTAAGGTGGCTGAGCCCAACTGACTCTCAGCTTCCAACTCTGTTGCTACTGCAGTTCAACATCACAAATGATGGCACATAAGGCTGCATTCAATTTACCATCAGCTGAGGCTGACACAGAGAGCTGCACCAACAAAAAACTGAGTCCTCAAATACAAAAGTTGAGTGGACTTTCTGTAGACTTTCCAACGGGAACAGAGTAATTTTACTTATTGCCTTGTGTTTGCTGAGATGAAGGTTAACGGAGGTCGTAGTTTAGGGTCAGTGGAGGACTGGCTCATCACCTTAATGAGAAAAGATGGTCCACCTAAAAGGTCAGTTCACCTTAAGTGACCCTGGGTTGAAGTTAACTCCAAGGCTAAAGATAATAATAGCAATAATAATAATAATAATAATAATAATAACAGTTTCACAAACTTTCTACAAACTTATCCCAAACTTAAAGGTTGAATATGTAATATGCTTATTAAAAGCTATATTTAAAAAAAAATAATACATCCACGGGGCGTTTAGAGGGGCGCAGATTAAAAGTAATGCATTTCCTTGAAAAATTATATTTAGTCTGAAATAAATAATTTAAGAAATTTTGACGGGTTCAACAATGACTTCCTGTTTACATCGTACCAGCCAAATAGCGGCTGGCATTGCGGGTTGCCAATTTCGCAACCTCGGCAATGCTCGGCAAAGCTCGGCACAGCTAGGCTGACACTGGCTAAAATGGCAGAGTCTGCAAGCTCTTCAGAGCCCCAGCGAACGGTGCGTTATCTGTCCCAGCAGCTGAGTGACCAGAGAAGAGCAAAAACCAGAGTAAATATCGGTGAAGCATACGCTCGATGGACTCAGGTAAAGAATTTCCACGGCATCAAAACACACGCGGAAATGGCGAACTTTCCCCTGGATCAGTAAGCTAACTCGCTTGCTAACTTAGCTAACGTTACCTGTCGGTCAAACTCCTCTGCTATACTTATTTTCATTATATCACGTTGATCCTAGATATGAGAATACTGATCGTGACCCATCGACCTCCACACCCAGTAAACGGAGGAAACGGACAACAAACCTGGCAAAGACAGGAGTTTATAAAAAAAGATTGAACTACTTAGATTTCTACCTTTTTTTTTTCTGAAGTATCTATGTATTACTCTATATGCCTTGCAGTATTAATGGAAGGATAGAGCTTTTATTTTGGTTTTGTCTATCGATTATCTAGAAATGATTATTTAGGGTTTTCAAGAATTCAAGTATCCCTCAACCAAAATATACAAAGAATTGAAAATATATTTTACAACATATTTTTTGTACTGTTAACTGGCCAAACCATTGATTCACATACAGGCCAGATGCAGGATTCAGTCAAAATTATAATGTGATTCCAATTGTTTTAAGAAAATAGTTATGATTGGCGCCAGTACACTGAAACAACCAGGTACTAAAACAACACTCAAATAAATGTATTTAATCACTGTTTTTATTTAATTTTTTGTTTGTTTCATCGTGGCTGTGCTCAGAAATGCCAATAGACGGTGCTCAGAATGCTGAGTGTTTCTTGACTGTACAACCAGCACTGCTCCCAATAGACCTAGCATGTGCACTATGTCGTGCACTATGTCGTAAAAGAACCCATTTTCTCTGTTCTTTGCATTGACTGGACAATTTCACATACCCATATCTGCTACAATTACACTGTTAACAGTGTAAAACATTATTTATATATAATGTCTATATAATGAGTCTATTTCTATTTCTTACTTTTTATTGTATGTTTATTCTTTTACTATTATCATTATTTTTTTTACAATACCACTGTCTTTCTGGCTGCTGTGATGAAGAAATGTCCTTGTTTGCTGGACAAATAAAGGAGATTCTGATTCTGATTGTCTTGTAGTAGCTGCCAAAAACAGATTTTCATTCACTTAGAGCAACAACATTGGCACTAGCAGCTGTCAGTTTGCAGTTAACTGCTAAGCTGCAGCTACACCTCTGTAGCATTTGTTGTTAAAGGGCACAGCCTGTGGTTTTGAAATAATTTCTGATGGTCGATGCCAATGATGATTTTGAATTATTCTACTAAGCAGCAGAAGCACGAAAATCATTTGTCAGCAATGGTCAGACAAGGCAAAAGTTTATCAAATCAGGAAAAGTTTGATTTTATTTTCTTTTTTGGTCATATGACCTCAGAAATCTTCCTTATTGCCCCTTCAAGAGTTTGTTAAATTGTATTCACAGAGCCTAACCTGTCAGTGTGTGTTTAATTCTCCTCACTCTTAAATGTACTCTTTAATTTACCATATGATGAAACAGTAAAAATACACACAAATCTTAAAACAAACATTTAAAAAACAATTCAGAACATTTAATTGTTTTAAAAGGAGTGTGGGTGAGTTTCTGGAAAGAGATTCCATCTATTTTTCATGTAACCATTGTTCAAATGAATGAGTCAAGCTGGTGTGAATATGGTACGTGCACATCCACACAGCTCTGAGTGGAGAGGTGAAGGAATAAAGTGTTATATATTGTTAACATGAAATAAACTTTAGGTTTGGAGCTTTGAGCTAGATTTCAATAATGTGTGTGTTTGTGTGGGTGTATGTGTTTGTGTGTGTGTGTGTGTGTGTCTGTGTGTGTGTGTGTGTGTGTGTGTGTGTGCGCATGTGGTTGACCTTTGGGCAGCATGCTGATTAAAGAAGGCTTTCTGTCTTTAATCAATCTTTGTCTCTGTAGAGGACACAATGACAAGACTTTTTCAGAATTGAATAGAAACATTTGGGTAGAAAAGGGTATCTGCACAAATCATGGGGAAACCATGTTATCTGATTTCTAAATGATTTGAATGCAGTACCTTACCTGTTTGGCCACTTGGGGGCAGCAAAACAATGTGAAAGGACAACAATGCATATTACCATTTTACATATGTTATGGTGAACAAATTAGCAAACAGTTGCTTATTTAAAAATCCTGCAGACCAACCATAGAGCAACATGTAGCACTATAAAACAATTACATTTTACAAATATGGATACGATCCATTCTGTACTGTATACGTATTTAGAATACATCTCGATTGGACTTAATTTTACAGGTAAGCAAATTTCATGGTAAGTAGGCAACAGATAAAGTGAAGTGAGCTTCATTTTCAACTACTTTTTACTGAATATCTGCAGGTCAGTAAATTGGTGTACATTTTTAACCATTCACATTCTGATCAATTAACAGTCGACAGTAAGGCTGTCTATCTCTGTCTTTCTCTGTCACACACACAGACGCACTCAGCTGTCAGCATTCATATGCATTTTTTCCCCAGGAAATACATTTTCTTGTCAAAATTGCTGCCATTGGTTGAGACTATGATTTATCCATCAAAAGGCAGATTTTTAAATAGGGATACAAAATTAATTGGGTCCTTCTGCTTGCAAAAACAAAACAAAAACAGACTTATTGCTCACCATTGAAGAACACAAAACATTTTTAAGCCCTTTAATGTGTCAAATACATACTTTTTTAATTGTCAAAAGAGGATGATGATGACATTTAAGGTGAGCTGTGAGTTTTTCAGCTGATTCAAATAATGGCCCCTTAAAGACAACTCAAAAATTTGGGTCAAGTGTGGTCAGAACAAGTCCTGCTCAATGACGGCATCATTGATTAGTATCACAGGTGTGCATGCAAGAGTCATTGAGTTTCAGAGCCTGTACATGTGTCTGAACTGAATTCAGCAGATCAAAATAAAATATTTGAACTCTCATTTAAAAGAAGGTAATTCAGAAACTTTTACATAATGCTGTACTGGCTTCACTGAGGAGAAGCCGCAAAACAATTGGTAGTTGACTGGCCCTGTTTCGATTTTTTTAGTCTAACTAGGTTTCATGCTACTATATTTGTTTTACTGGCTGTTGCCCAGTGACACACACCGGAAAGGAGATCATTCTACCAAACTACTGCAGAGCAGTCACAGTGTGTTGCATTGTCACCAAAATTTGGGGACTTTCTGTGCAGATGTTTTTAGTATTGCAGCCATTAGTGATACTGCACTGGTTTCAGCTCTGACAAGTGGTGGTGGTAATGTTCTTCTGACACACATGGAGGTGAGTACAAATAGATAATACCTTAATTATTGTTTTGGGACAAAATGTAGCCTGAGTAATATGCAGACCTTTTACCATTAGGGTGGCCCATTTCAATTGTCCACAGCGGATATTATTTCAGTCTTTAGTCAGAACAGCTTTAATTTAAACCAATAGAGAGCTTTCTGCACTGGCCGAATCATCTTTTGCTTTTAATGCCTCACATTCTTCTGACAATTGAAATGGCTGCATTGATCGCACAATGCTGCAAAAATTCCCAGCTAGTGTAGCAAAAGCATAATGTAGTTTGAAAAATCTTCACAATTCACTTTCAAAGCCACTTTCTCTGACCAGACTGTCACATTAAACTTTACCTCCTGTAATAATTAACAGTGACACATCCTGAGACAATTGAGAACTGAGTCTCATTTAGAAATGATCACATAGCTATTTTCATTAACATTCCCAAGAGCTAGTTTAATTAATCAGTCAACTTGTTTAATGTGCAAGGCCTTACAACATGATGATCTTGGAAGTGTGTGCACTGGTTCTTCCTGGAGTCCCTGCAGCCTGCATTTGCTCAAAGCATCCATCTCTGTGGTGACTGTTCACACATATCTGGCAAAACTGTAATTCCAGCTTTTTCACAAATGACCTTTCAGTTTCATGATTAACTCTTATATCTTGGCAAATACTCAATTCTATTGGTTGCAGGGTGTAAATTAATTCCTGGCAGATTGTTTTTGACTTTGAATCTTGCTAGCATAATTTCTGTCTAATAGCTGAGCTGAAGGTGTTAAGGTTTGGCAAACAAGGTGAGGACCCAAATGCAGACAACACACAGGATGCAGGATTAAGGAACAAAAGCTGAGTGATAAAAAATAAAACCAAAAAAACTTGTTTTTTTGTAAGACTCAGTAAAAAAAGACAAAGTAGCAACATAAAGCTTAAACAAAGTGCAAACAAAAGCAAGTACAAATCAGTAAAAACACAAGGGACAGAAAACAGAAATATACCAAGGGGGAACAAGCTGAGACACTTGAGAAGAGACT
Organism: Sparus aurata; assembly: GCF_900880675.1. Lineage (NCBI taxonomy): Eukaryota > Metazoa > Chordata > Actinopteri > Spariformes > Sparidae > Sparus > Sparus aurata. The sequence continues at coordinate 37,519,079 of NC_044187.1, read as the reverse complement.
GGTGATGACGTGGGTGGGGAAACCCAGGGTAGCAACACAGGAGAAGACAGCACAAACTGAGAAAGACAGGAGGGAGAACAAAGACACACACTAACAAGGAACAGGTGGAATGAGGTAGGGAAAAGGACAAGTCAGGGAATGGAATGGATAAACACTGGAAGGAGGGAAAATCCAAAGGGGGGAACTGGAAATCAACATGTGACACATGAGGGCACAATTTCAAAATAAAACAGGAAATAAGACAACATAAAAAACTGGAATCATGACAGAAGGGTTCTGTGGGCTAAGTGGACACGTTTATCTACTGCTGCTATTTCAAATCTAAGGGTTGTCTTTTTCTGGAGAAGTCAACAATCTTTCTATTGCATAAGAACTACACAGATGGTAATGATTGTTAGAGCTCAACCCCCCAGGTGTTGCCAGGGAAACTGAGTTATTACCTGAGAAAAACTTAGATTTTTTTGATTGCAAACTCATACCATTAATATAAATGAATGGTCCTCTAAGGCAGAGGTTCCCAACCTTTTTTTCCTTGAAGCCCCCCTTGCCTGTGTGCAAGACAAGCCAGCCCCCCCCAACCCTAACCCGCATACACTAAAAGAATAAAGTGATCAATTACAAACTTTTATTTGCAAAAATAAACAACAGTTGTAGGTTGTTGCTCTTATTCCTCTTGTTTTAAAATGTATATAAATACATTTCTTCCTTTTTGTGTCATCAGGTCTATCACACACAAACAAACACACACATTTAATTTGCACAAATTTAATTTTGGTAACCTCACAGCCTCAGAGCAGACAAAGTTGTGTGCACCCCCTGCGATCTCTGGCGCCCCTCTAGACCCCAGGTTGGGAACCACTGCTCTAAGGGACCATTGTATAAGCAGGATGATGCTCTTCAAGCTGTCTTTAATCATTAAGTAATGGACTTCACATCATTCAATAATTTCTGATACTGGACGCCTCTTTGGGCATTTCCTCACACAAATCTATTATTTTAACAAAGAATTTCTGAACAATGAATGATATACATCAAAACAAAAAAAGGAATAAAGGAAAAAGAAGAAAAAACATACTAAGAACTTTTTTTTTCTGTCTCTCCAGTAAGCTGTGCTGTCCCCTTGTTTACACTGGGGCCAGCTGGTTAAACCATTGAAAGTGTTGCCTCTTAAACCTTATACCTTTAGACTGCTCCTTATCACTTCAGATTAAATTACTTTTGTTGTTGCTGTGGTAGTCTATCTGGACATCATCCATCGCACAGCGATTACAAGTTAGCCTTCCATACAACAACAAGCAGAAATCAATAACCCTGTTCCTCGGCTCATCCCAGTACTGACCAGCTAACTGTGTGTGTGTGTGTGTGTGTGTGTGTGTGTATGTGTATGTGTGTGTGTGTGCGTGTGTGTATGCGTGTGTGTCCAGAATCTCAAAGAACAGACAGTCTTTGACCAGACAGGTTTCATTGTGGTGCTTCTTCACCACTGTTTCTTTCTCTTGGCCTCAATAAAAAGCCTACTAAAGAACTGTACTCAGTGTTCATTTATAGAGATGCAACATACATTTTTTCTCCTAAGGGATTAGTTTTGATCTTTTTGTAGTTGTCCAACCAGAGAGAAATTGATTGTTTATACAGGATGGAGAAGATGTTTTAACTTGCTCATACCATGAAAGATTTGTCACATGTACTTTACATTTCAAATATTTGTTTCCATTAATTGCATAAAGCTGCAGCTGGAGTTGGCAGTGATGCTGTCACTATACTGCCACAGTCCCAGTCAGTCTGTGATGTTCGAAACTACAAGGTCATTGCCAAGGGAGGCAAGAGGGTTCAGTGTGAGGGTTATACATTGTAATTTTTGTTCTGTCAGCAGAGGTACAGTTTTCTAAAGTTCTATTCCATACCTCATAGACGACAGCGGGCCCGGTTCTAGGCATGGGCATGGGGGGCCTCACAAATGCTTCGGCTGCCCCACCAAACCGACACCCGCTTCATTCCGAAAATTAAAAAAAATCAATTTATTCCCATAAATGCTGCTCAGAGTAATCACAGTCCACAGCTCTTCTGCCAACAGAGCCAGGTCTGTCTCTCTCTCTCACGCCGTGCATACAGTCAGTAGTCCGGCAGATTAGTGAGATAATCGTTCACTTTGTGATACAAGCGTCAAACTTGGCACAAATATTCTTTGGGACGCACTTTTTCCAAAAAGCCCGTTAGCCACGCAAAAAATCCAATATGGCCGCCAATTTCCAATATGGCCGCCATTAAAAGCCATTAGACTTGGTATTTGACCTGAATTAAGATTGGATAATCACATTTTGATGATCTTGGTATCAAAATATAGGTGAAAGGATCTGAGCTTTTCAACTCTGTGATAAAAAGTCCAAAAATGTGTTAAATTGTGAAGATAGACAGCAATGAAATGCAAAAATAACACCTTTTGTACTAATTTTCATTAGTTCGGCTAAGTGAGTGCATGTTTATTATTTTTTTATTTGTTTGTTTTGTTACATTTGATATTTATATCAATAGAACATTGAAAATGAATGGGAAATGATCACTGGTTTGAACTGAACTTCACCAGGGCACACCTCCCAGGTTAAGTAAGTGCATGTTTTTTTTTTTTGTTTTTTTTTATTTCAATAGAACAGTGCGGTTTGACAGAAAATGGGCAGGAAAGCGACACAGGGCTGGATTGGGAAATGATCACTGGTTTGAATTGAACCTAGGTCTTCCTGGGCACTTTGACAAATGCATGGTAGATAGGGGCACTGTAGCCAGCCATATCAAATATATTACATCCGCACCTCAACTATATACAGCATGCAAAACACATATTGTGCCTGGGCCCAGTTGGCCCATTTGGTAATCCACCCCTGACTACAAATTGATTTAATCATTACATTTGCAGGCACACAACTGAGTACACTCAAGACTAAAGCGGTAACATTTGCATCTTTCAAAACATTCAGTCTTGCACCCACATTTAGTCAATTGTTGACAGCTCTCAGCAATTGGTGGGAGTGTCGTCCACACTACTTGCCAAATATCACCTTCTTTCCTCCAACCTCCATCCTGTTGACAGGACTCGCCATATACATTTGACATGCAGTTGCCTGGCCCCAGATACAGGTAGCTTGATAGGTTGCATGTTTGACGTGCTGTGCTAGAGATGCGCTTGTTGGTGGAATGGCATCATAGGACCTCTGTTTCCGAGCAAACAGGTCCAGTCTGGCTTCATCAAGTCCATCAGCAGTGCTGTTCTTATCGTACATTGCTATGACAAACTTCTCAAGTATCCTGAGATCTGCATCATCTGATACTGGTGGGTATTGACTGAGCTTATCAAAGACATAAGACACTTCAGGACACACTTCCCAGATTTGCCAGGCAGTCCTTTTGCCTCTCCCACCAAAGGCTGACACAACATCACAACCAGTGAAGGCATGGAAAAAAAGCATGCCCTGGGACTTTTTAGGACCGAGTTTCCTCACCATGTCATGAACTGGTAACCACCTGACAGACTGACATTGACTAAATACAATCCACAGCTCCTCTGAGCCTGCATCCCGAAGAGCCCCCAAAACACTGATTGCAATAGCAAGGATATCTGTGTCACAGGCCTCAATCAACACAGATTTGTTATGTTGCTCAACTGCATGAAGGGCATGCAGGAAGATTCTGGTATCAGCCTCTTCATGGTTGCAAGGACCTAAGCCTTCCAGAATGTTGGGTTTGTTCCGAAGAACATTTTCTTCTATGGTCACAATCACCACATTGTCTGGACATAAGGTCACAGTTAAGGGAGCTAGAAACCCAAAAAGTCCATTCTTGTTGTCATTTTCTCGCAGGAAGCTTTTCCGATTAGGTGGTACTTTGGTCTTGTCAGTCACTCTACGCCTTCCGCCCTTGCCTCGTTTTGATCTTGTTTCAGCCTTCAGACTGTAATTGCAATAGACGTCAAATATGATGTCTGTCCTGGCATACTTTGATGAGTAGGCCTGTATCTTTGGAATAACATCTTGAACAGCATAGTCTTCAAATGGCACTGATGCCTTTGGAGACAATGAATGAACAAGAGAAGACCCATCAATAATGATGGCATCACATTTTGGTTCTTTGTCTGGAGGAGAAATAAGAGTTTCCAGAATGTTGACAAGCTTAGACTTCTGACCGATGTGGAGCTTTCCTGAGTCGCTAAATGCTGCAGGTAAAGACTGGTTTTCATGCTTAAAAACTCAAGCAGGTCACATTCACGTGATTGACAGGATATGAAGAGCTGTGAGAAGAGGCGGCAGTCATCTTTAAGCATTTGCTTCTTCCTGTCACTTTTACCTGAGGCTGACTCTTGGCAAAAAAGTCAGTCTTGTTCTTTTTAATTGGTTTGTAGAAGGAAGCTTCATTACCCAAACCATTGAAAAATTCTTTGAAGGAAACCTTATCTTTCTCAAGATGAGTTTCAACAAGCTCTGCAGCACTAGGATGTGCAATGGCTTTTGAGTCTAACGCGAGAAGGTCTCTGGACTCCTCCTGAAAAGGGTTACCCAGGTGAATGAGGTCACACGGGTTCGATATACCACGGGGGCAAGAGACAGTTTTCAAATTAAAGAGCACACTTTATTTAACATAAGTAAATCAGCAAACAATAATCAAAAGTTCACACACACACACACACACACACACACACACACACCAGTTAATGACACCTAAAATTAGCACCCTGCAATAACAGAGATTAAAAGGCAGGGCTGTAGTTACGGCGGCAGGGCCAAACCAAAGTAGGGAGGTCTGTAAATTAAAACACCTGTGAAACTGCACTCACACACACACACACTGGACACTCGTGAAGGGGACCACCACCAGGAACTGAACTGCGGCCTTGGACCACAGCACCTAACCAAAGCATACAAAAACAAGTTAAAACATGCAACAGGGTGCTACACAGAACTGGTGTGACAAAAACAATGAAAACAAAATACAGAAATACAAAGAACACTAAATAACGAAAATAGAAACTAATTAAGGCACAAATCAATGAAAACAGTGAAATGCCCTTTAAATTGCTCAGAAGTGGGCAGCCTTAATAGAGTGATCATGCGCTGAGGAGCCAGGCCCACGCCAAAAGTAGCTCAATTGACAAACCCAGGATAGAACACATTCATAGGGTAGCCCCACGGCTGATTAACAAACTGAAAGTCATCATTAAGAGCCAGGACGTCCAACAATTTAATAGAGCCAAAACAGCAGCGTAGATCCTGGGAAAGATGGCTGAACACAGGTCAACCGTTCACCACGGCCTCTACAAAAAAGGCACATAACTATAATTTAGCGCACATGTATACATAATTAAAAACCAACATTTCTAGCAAAATAAACTCATACATACCACTCCGCGAAGCTACAGTGACGCTCCAGAGCGACGGCGGAATGATGGCTTGTGCCGCGGGTCAATCACTCAGCTACACCAGAACAGGAAAGTAATATTAAGCTGGGAACTGAGCAACGGAGCCGCCGGACAGCAGACAATTGTGGACTTACTGAAAGGAACAGGTGAGCGCATCCAGGGAGGGCTTCTGGCAGAGCGCTTCGTCTCCCACAGCCTCAGCAGCCGCTTGCGCTGCACAGACCGGAGATTGCATCACCAAAATGCCCATTTATGCACAGACTCACAACGGAGGACCAGCAGAGAGCATTACCTGAATGAGGAGGATTGTACACCTGCAGCGGCCACGCTGAACCACCGCGATGGACAGGCAGCAGCCCCCGGAGGTAAGAGGAAGAGACAGGTGTGTCTGCACCTCTATATGTAAGGGTGCATTGTGCCACCGCTCATTTAGGATGCCCAATAAGTTGGCACAGTGCCATATAGTGGCAGGGAGGGAGACGACCTGTTACACAAAGACACCATGTCTCTAAGGTGTATGGAAAGCCATCGAGCATAGTTGATATTATTGTTTGAAAAGAAGAAGGGGATGAGTGCAGACAATGATTCACAATACAAAGTGAAGTTAGCTTCTCTGAAAGACCTAATCAAAGAGAACATCACCAATTCCATTGACAACACAAGCTCCCAGAATTTAAACTGTGGACTCTCCTTTCGCTTCTTCTCACACCAGTCCCCCCAACTTAAAGCAAAATGGCCTTCTTCATTTTCATCTCTTAATGTGTGATAGAATTTGACAGAAAACTGTGAATTTCAGTCGAAAAATGGCCGCCATCTTGAAAACTAGCCTTGAAATATTTTTTTTTATTTTCTTCATTGGATTTGTCTACTCAAAATACATACAATTCGATGCCTAGATCATTTAAATATGCCCAGCTATTGCCATTCTACTATAAAAAAGTGTTTTGGTACGTTTTATGTGGCGGCCATCTTGAAAAATGGCTGCCATGTTGGATTTTCAGGTGGCTAATGGGCTTTTCTCAAAAAGTAGGGTCTAGGCCTTATTCATGCCAAATTTGGTGCTTGTATCACAAAGTGAACGATTGACCTGGAATTTGGACTTAATCTGCCGGACTACAGTAGCAGCTTCTCTCGGTTAGCATCACATTAGATACCACAGGCACTCCAGACAGTTGAAGCCACAGGCCTGTTTGTTGTTAGCATGCCTGCTAGCAACTGCTAGTAGTAGCATAGTCCCTTCGGCAGCTGCTGCAGAGTTTGTCTCTGTCCCGCTCCGCGGGCAGGCTATGTAGGGTAGAGTGGGGTCATTTGTGCCAATTTTCACTTAAAGTGCCTTTAAAGCAAGGGGATTGCAGTAATGCCTCCAACTAAAATATGTACATATAGTTTAGGATGTTGTGCATCCCTGGGAACAATCACTTTGGATCTTAAATAAACTGTTTGAGATATATAGCTTTAGAAAAAAAAGTGGTTTTGTGGTACAACATGCCCCCGGTGCGGGGTAAGTTGTGCCATTAGAGAGAATACACTGGGGTAAATTGTGCCATTGATAACTGAAGTAAAATAGATCATTTTAATCTCACAAATGATAATGCTATATAAAAGCAAGACAAATTGAAAACAAAATTACTTATTTAACATATATTTAAAGTTTTAACAACATCAAAGGCCACTTTTCTATAACAAGGCATATAGTATACCGTCACATGAACACCTAATTGACTCATACTCTTCACAGATCCAACGTACCCTAACCCTTACCCAAACTCAAAAGCCAGTTCACGGTATGTCATGACACCTATGCCATGAAACATTGGTGCTAGTATCTTAATATGGTCAGCTAGCTCTTTCTCCATGTTCTCATTGAAGACTTGTTTGGCGACTGCTGTTCTTTCATAGCCTGGTTTTGTTACTTCTCCTATTTTTTTTTCTTATCCATATATCTTTTTATGGTCATCCTGCAGATCTTCATCTCCTTTCCAACCTGACGTATGGTCTTCCCCTGTTGCACCTCTTTCACTGCTCTTTCCAACTCCTCAAGAGGAGTTAAAACCCTGTCTGTCTGCCATTTGTATTTGCGTGGCATGATGGATTTTGGTCTAAAATTAAGAATGTCACATAGTTTTAGTGATCAAATGTAAGAATACAATGTACAATAACAATAAAATACAATAAAGTAATATATAGTAATTAATCATTGTGCCACTGGCACAACTTAACCCAGGCCCTTTGGCACAAATCACCCCAAGCCCACCATTTTGAAAAAAATTACATCACCCAGCTGTTTTGAGCTAGCATCATGTTAACTGTATAGACTCATGGTGTAACTTACTAAAGCACTAAAACATGTGTGAACTGTTTTCAAATTTGTCTGTAATTGTTCAAACACAGCAATCAAAAAACCTTAATCACAGAAAAAATGTGTTTTTTTTAATTTAAATGTGCTTATCTCTGAAGCCATGTGTCTCCCTTCTTTGCAGGATGAGGGTTAAAATTTAAAATGCCAATTATATTGTAGCTTCAAATTTAAATAGAAAATATGTAAGTAGACTGACAATAATTTGTTGGTCACAGAATTTGTTTTCTTCGTCAATCCAGAAAAAATAATCCTTGTTAGAGCTTTGCTGATGGAACCACGGTGTATCTGCGATGCTAACGTCTGGGTTGGCATCATAGACTGGTAGGCATACAAAAAAATGTGGCTCTCAAAACAGTAGCAGTTGGTGACCCATTAACTTTTCTTACTGCCCCCCCAATCAAGGCAGTCTAGAACTGGGCCTGGATGACAGAGGACTAAGTGTGCACCTACCTAGCCACTTGGGAAGAATCTTAATAAATGTGCATAAAATTGTGGCAGGAATTTTCTATGACCTGTGTATTGAAATTGGGAAATATGTAACCCGGTATGACTCTTAACCATGCAATAGGTTCAACAGTCCATTGTTGCATCTGGCCTTGCCTCCCCATGAAAACATTCTGTGACAGGTTAAGCAATAACAAACTTGGTTATGTTAAGGAAAATATTATGTTTTCCCTTAAAATATCTGCTTTCTTAAAAAACTCACTATTGACTAATTGTTTCTCAAAGAACTGCAACCCTGGTTACCTGTGTGGAGGTCCTAGAGATGAAGGTCCTGATATGGACGTTCTGGCTCTTTAAACTATGTTTTCATTATTCCTTCATCATTATCATCCCCTCTGGTACTGCACCATTATACATGTGTGATCGCATGGCCTAGCTGAGGAGAACCGTCATGCTCATGTTTTCCTCTAGCGGATCGGCAGGTTTACTATGTACTTTGTAGTGAGACGAGGCTGGTACAAATATATATTTTACTTGCATATCTTTATTGTATGTGTACCTGTTTTAACAAAATACAATGGACAATTGAAACACACAAACACAAGATTACTGTGTACATATACACAGAAAAACACATTAAATGTAGTCACACAGGCACAGTTACCCAAACTTACTATTTCTCTCATGAACAAAAACACAAACAGACACACACAGACACATAGACATTGTCAAAGGTGAGTGAAAATGAGTATCTGCAATTGTTTCCTATGTCCATTCCTGAAAATGAATGGAAAAGAATAGCAGATGTTTTTCAAGGTTCAGTCCGATGTTTTGGACCGATGTGGTGTGCATGTTTATTGTGAAAAATAAATTGCTATCCAACTCCAACGTCCAGCCTCTATACTGTCAATGAGCGGGGAATTCTCACTATAGCACTCCTACGGTCGGTTATGCAAATGGATGTACCTGTCACTCTGAATCATAAAAATTATGCTGACGCAATCATCACAACCCTACTGAAATTCAACACCGATCAGCCACTGCTTTCAAGGGAGTAACCTCAGATTTCCACTGGTTGCATGTACATTGTGGAACGGCTCCACTACAATTTTGCGCCATGCTCTGTCGTCCGTCAACCCCCACCATCTGCGTTTTAAGTGCAGCTCGGTGCAGCCCTGCAGGACAGCTGGTGTTCTGAGACCGAGGATTCACTGCTATAATTTCAGAGACATGCACAACAGCAGTTTAACATATGTGTTATAAACACAACAACAAACGTTAAGTTAGTGTTTCCAACTGAAGGATTAGAAGGATTATATGGATTTGGGTCTTTTTGGGGTGTTTTATTATGACAAGTAACTGGATGTTATGTTATCTGCAATGGGCTGAATTCAGCTCAATTGATGCGCCATACTCCGACATCCGGCAGAAATGCTGCTCCATTGCAGCTCTGGCAGTCCAGAACATTCCGGAGGAGATACACATTGAGGTGAGCCGGTGGACGTAAACACATAGACTAGAGCAAAACCTATAAGCTCCACTACCGTGGCCGATCAAAGAAGAACCTAGCATGAATCTGGTGGAATTTAGGGTTAACCTTAAGCGAATAACATTGCTAATTTTGTAACATTGCTATGATCAAGCAGCGCAGTGCTGAGCTGTGAGCACAGGTCCCACTAGAGGACGTCAGGCCCTCATGCACCCTCATGGAGTCTGTTTCTGACAGTTTTGTCAGAAACATGCACAACAGAAGCCTGCTGGAGGTCATTTTGTAGGGCTCTGGCAGTGTTCCTCCTTGTTCAAAGGAGCAGATGCTGCCCTGCTGCTGTGTGGATGCCCTTCTATGGCCCTGTCTAGCTCTTCTGGTGTAATGGCTGGTTTCCTGCTATCTCCACACTCTTTGGACTGCGCTGGGAGACACAACACACCTTCCAAACCTTCTTCATGTATGGATGTGCCCTCCTGGAGGAACTAGACTACCTGTATAACCTGATTGGGCTGCAGGTAACACCTCATGCTACTGGTGACAAGGACAGTAGCAGAACACAAAACTACAAAAGAATCTCTCAGGAAAGTTAAGGAGAGCGCAATTATCTGCGGCTAGCATCTGAAAAAACATTCCGCTTTTGGGACTTGTCTTTGGCACCAATTGTAACTTTCATTTGAACCAAAGCGGGCAAAACTGATTCACATACATGTTTTGCTTCCTAAAAGGACAGATTGATATCCCTGCAATTTAACTGACTTGGTGTTATACTGTGATGATTGCTAAATTGTGTTTTTTCTCTTTTCACAATCAAACTCTTCATTTGTACATAGACCATACATGCTAAAGTAATAGTACATGTAGCACGGACAATAGTGCTATATCTGTCTGAAGCACTGACACACTGGTATTATAAAATCAAATAAAAACTACAAATGTAAAATATGACAGTTGAATTTAGTTTTGGGCCTGGGTTTTTCATTACAAATAAAATCATACTGGTCAGTCAGTCATGACCAGGAACAGAATATATGTGATTTCATCTTGTTATTTAAAATGTTTGATATGGTTTTTAAACACTCTCCTTATTTGCTATTTTTTGCTCAGATCATTAAAGCCTACATGCCATACATAGCAAATGAAGGTTAAAAACGAACTCCAGTCCTGAAGTCGATTAAAAAAATAACTTTTCCATTGTTTGAAGAAAACATCCGCGATAGAAATTTGCAGATGCTTGAAATCTTTTTTTTTTTTTTTGTTAAGTAAACATTGTTATTCACAATAATTTAAACCTAAATATGTAGGGCAGCTGTTGAACATTCACCACAGTAACCCAGTTTCATTTACATTTACATTTACATTCAGGCCATTTAGCAGAAACTTTAGTCCAAAGTTACTTACAATAAGTACATTTGTCAGATAGAAACCACAACATATTACTGTTGATAAAGTAAAACATTTTAAGAAGAAACAATTTTAAGCCCTCATTTAAGCATAGTAGCTTATATTTATCGAGGATAACTTAAGTGCATAAGTGCTATGATTTAAGTGCTAAAATTTACTACATTTAAATTTACTAAAATCTTTTAATCTTTCTTGCAAACTAAAATACTTTCATCAAGATATCATCACTTCTTTTAGCTCGTTATTTATTTTCCTTTTCCTTCCAACACTGTGAAATGTCAGGTACTAGGACAGACCAAGAGTGAAAATTAAGTGGTCACACAGTGATAATTGACTCCCTGTCACCCTGTATGTCTACATAGATAGCCTTCTTATGTGATAATTGCTTCAAAGTCATATATAGCCTTCATCGTGGTTTGACATTGATTTATAGAGGGTGTCTTTAAACCCACACACTCACACCAACACACATACGTAAATAGACAAGCAGCTGCTGTCCCTTGCATGATGCCATAAAGAGAGGTGATAACAATGCGTCTGACACTCATTTCTCTCTGACAACCTCCAGAGGTTAAAGGGCACTCACACACTTTTACCTTTCCTGTTGGTTTAGATGGCTCACTTTAGTTAACGGTTAGGAATTCTATTTTCTGTGCAAGGCACTGACATTACCAGAATATTTTTTTATTATATTTTTTTGTTTAAAAAATCAAATACAAATCATTTTAACATCCTTAACCAACTGAACTTTGCCATAATGCCTGACTCCTTGGTGTTATGACAGTACACGCACAATCTCACTAGCAAATATTAAACTTGTAATCTATATTAATTTTAATCCTTTGACGTCGATGTACGTGCCAAAATCACATAACTGATTTGAGATGACTCAGCCTTGCTGAGTCTCCATTTCAACTTGTGTCAAAAGTGCGGACTTCAAACTATATACAAGTTTTAAAATTTTGTTGATAGGCCAAATAAAACCAGACTTAGGATAAATAATTTACGCTATGCTTTTTCCTGAATATTTTCGTCACATTTGGTGTGTGTTTGGTGTAGGGAAAAATTCAGATTCAGAATACTTTAGTAATCCCCGGGGGGAAATTGTTTTTGTTCCAATGCTCCGTGCAGAGTAGAAATAGAAATACAGCATGAATGGAAACAAGCGATAAAGATGAAGATGTAAATAGAATCAAATAATAAAGTAGAATTAAAATAAAATAAAATATCAAAGTAGACAATAAAATACAAATAAATAATAAAATAGTAAAGTATCGTATACAATCTCAAATATATACAATATTATATATTATATTGTTTGTTTTGTTTTATAAATAGCCAAATGAGTCTGATCATCAGAGGGAGGAGTTGTACAGTTTGATGGCCATAGGTAAGAATGACTTCCTGTGGCGCTCAGTGGTGCATTTAGGAGCAATAAGTCTCTGGCTGAAGGTGCTCCTCTGTTTGACCAGAGCGTTGTGGAGAGGGTGAGAGACATGCTGAAGTATCATCCGCACCTTCGACAGCATCCTCCTGTCTGACACTGCTGACAAAGTGTCCAGCTCCACCCCCACAACGTCACTGGCCTTTCTGATCAGTTTATTGAGTCTGTTGGCATCGGCTACTCTCAGTCTGCTACCCCAGCACACCACAGCAAACAGCATAGCACTGGCCACCACAGACTCACAAAACATCCTCAGCATCGTCCGGCAGATGTTAAAGGAGCAGAGCCTCCTCAGAAAATAGAGGCGGCTCTGTCCCTTCTTGTAGAGGACTTCAGTGTTCTTAGTCCAGTCCAGTTTATTGTCAATGTACACCCCCAGATATTTGTAATGTTCAACAATGTCCATGTTATGTCCCAGGATGGAAACTGGAGTCACTGGTGTCTCCTCAGATCCACCACCAGCTCTTTGGTTTTTGTTGTGTTGAGCTGCAGGTGGTTCAGCTCACACCATGAGACAAAGTTGTCCAACACAGCCCTGTACTCTGCCTCCTCACCCTTGCTGATACATCCAACTACAGCAGAGTCATCAGAAAACTTCTGAAGATGGCAAGACTCTGTCTGGTAGCTGAAGTCCGTTGTGTAAAGGGTGAAGAGGAAAGGAGAAAGGACAGTCCCTTGTGGGGTTCCGGTGTTGCTGACCACTGTATATCTGACACACAGTGCCGCAGGCACCCATAACTAAACAAATAGTTTAGCTAGTGTGCGACCTACTGGTTACTTTACTAACGTAATTTGTAGTTTAAATCAATAATGTAAAGTTGTAGCTAGGTTATGTTTTTATAGGTTAAGACACCCAACAGTATATTCAATTATTAGGATAAGTTCACCATGCTGCAGCCTTAAAGTTATGAACACAATGCAACTATAGTTATTATCTGAGAATATACTATACCTATATTATTCTGAAACGGACCATTTGTTTATTCAGTAGTGAAAACAAAGACTGTGTGTTTATTTAGTGTGTTTAAGAACATGTAATAAATTCATGACGTTCTTTCCATTCTGATTAGAATATCTCTCCTTGACACACCCAAGAGGCTCAGTTGGTACAGCCTGCGACCCTAATACAGACACCATGCAGAGGCCCAGGGTTCATGAGCTTTCACTATTTTACCTACCTAAGTACTACAAGATGACACTTTCCTCATAGCATGTTAGGGGATAAATAGGCAGTGTAGTACCAGATTATTGCTTAATGTGTTTTCAGCCCAGCCAGGTTTAGACAGTTTGATCATTGTTTAGAGAGCACGCCGTGGCTCTCACTGCCTGTGCTCTTTGTGTCTGTGATAAAATGTGGGATAACATGCGGGATAACATTCTCTAGTTGATCCAACGGCCCTGCAGCAGCCCGATGAGTGCGGGGTGCTGGAATACCTGTTGGGATGTCCATTGAATATGAACAAAGAAATGCACTGTAATGCTAATGGTGTGTTTGGCCTCTGTCACCTAGTGATGGGAACGGCAGTTCCTTTTACTGTACTGAATCTCTAGAATCCGTTCATTAAAATTATTTGTTCAAAAGATTTGTTCACCGAATCGTTCAGTGCTCTCCAACTCCCTGAACTGATAAGCAGCCAAACGATCCATCATTCAGTTCATTAATCAGCCATGAGGTTCACGTTCACTTACTGAGGGACGGTGCATTCACGGACTATAGTACCAATCATTCGCGGGAGAAGCAGCGCTGCTTTGAGTGGTATACATGCACTAAAATTATTACACGGTGAAAGTGTCCTCTGTGCACAGTAAAATCAATTAACATGATGCTACACGGATGTTAGCAACACAGCGCTAGTTTTAGCAGTACGGTTACTGAACGAGAATCAACTCCTCTGCCCTGAGTGAGTGACTGACTGACACAGCGCCACTTTCAGCACAGTACGTGAACGAGAATCACGTCCTCAGCAACGCGAATCATGAGCTAGTGACAGCGCGAACGTGATTCACGTCCTGGTGTCCCTCGTTCACGAACGACCTGTTGAGGACGTGAATCACGTTCGCGCTGTCACTGAATCAGCGTTAACATGAATCACGTTCGCGAACGTGAGTGACGACACAAACGTGATTCATGTCCTCAGCAGGTCGTTCGTGAATTACGTTACCTGCTGAGAATCACGTTCGCAAACGTGAGTGACTTTTACTGTGCAGTAAAATCACTTAACATGATGCTACACGTATGTTAGCAACACAGCGCTAATTTTAGCAGTACGGTTACTGGAAGTGAATCAGCTCCTGTGCCCTGAGTGAGTGGGTGAGTGACACAGCGTCACTTTCAGCACAGTACGTGAACGAGAATCACGTCCTCAGCGACAGTTCTCTGTATGCAGTAGGTTCGCGAATCATGAATGAATCACAGCATGAACGTGAATCACGTCCTCACAGTTCTCTGTGTGAGTCGCGGCAGTTCCACTCCCCACCGGCATGCTCGCGGCTGAGCTCAACTGAACTGAGAAAGGAACGAATCAGTTCTTGAAGTGATTTCGTTCACTTCGTTCACTCAAAAGATTTGTTCGTTTGAACGACACATTCGCGACCGACACAACACTACTGTCACCTCCCAAGATACCCAGAGGATATTTGTGAACATACTTTTATAAACTGATTGCATCTGTTCTATTATCCGCCACTGCATGAGGAATTTCTGATAGAAATAAAAAGTATATAGCACAATAACAATCATTTCTGCTGAAAATGTGTCACACAAGCCAAGTAGTTCATGCATCTTGTAACAACACACCCAGTGAAAAATTAAATCCAAATACTTTATATACAAATATGATCATGGACCAATGATATTTAAAGGTTATCTACCATATCATGAGGTCCTCGAGATTATGCTTCAGCTTTTTGTGTTTCAACAGTAGTCCATGGAAATGAAAATAATATGGCTTGGGAATTAATGATTTAACAAAGATGTGACAAACTATTAAAGCATGAGTTAAACAAGTTTTTTTTCTTGTTTGTTGTGGTAGTAATATAACTGCAAGTTATCATTACTGTGAGAACATGCCATGTCTGTGTTTATACGTGCAATATTTATTCAGTTTTTCTGGAGCATTCAAGACGGACTTAACAGGGAATAAATATCATCATTGCTTCACTAAAAATTGCTCTAATGTGCCTTCCAGATTTGCTGAAATATAGTCATCCTGTTTGTTTGATGATTCTTGAACCTTTGAAGCACTTTGGACAACAATTTCGTTGCTTTTAAATGTGCTATAGAAATATACATGACCCTGACCTTGAACTTAACATATGGACAAAATTAGCAAATGTTTTTTGTCTTTGTTTTGATTTCCGTAGTATTGCTCTTGTCTGGTATAATCGGAACATTTAGAATAATTTCAGAGCACTTGAAAAAAAAACAGATAAAGCATGATATTCATGACTTCATGATATGGTAGCCTAATAATCATTAAATATGCTCTGTGTGGGAATCAAACTCTCTCACACACGTCAAATACTATGATACAGCTAGAACGGCTGATTTCACGTTAAAATAATGCTTTAGCTTCACTGCTCCACCTTGTGGATAGATAAAGCATTGCAAATGGTTCCACACATGGTGTTTAGGGGCATTACGATTTGGCCTTGCATTCACTACGTCATCGCGGTCAGTCTTGTTACAGACTCTTCCAGGTCATCAGGTCATGCATGGACCTGTCATGGACCAGTTAGGGCCCTATCACAGAGGAACGAGAAGTTTGAAGAGAATTAATCTGTATTGTATCTGCTGTTGGGGGATCACCGCAGGTAATGTAATAATTTCCTCATTCAACATGTATTATTTCATTCACATATCCAGTATTTTAAAGAAATATTAATTTATGTCTTTCAGAATGGTAAAAATAGACTTGTTCTCTTTCTGACTAAAAATGTGGGTTTTCCATTGTGCATGTGTATCTACCCCAAGTGTTGGCCACTGATCAGACTATAAACAGACAAGAAGCAGTGTATGTCACAAACTCTGGTAAAACCCTAGTTTTAAAAAATATTCTGATTACATTATGTACATGTGGAAAGAATCCTCCTGAAACCCAATCATCCCCATATCTCTCTTATGTCTTTATCAGTAAATGGTACATTCAGTATTAGGCATTAGCTACAGTATTGTCATCTTCAGAATAATCGTGGAATAAATAGTGTGCATGTTAACGTCATCAGTGATGGTAAGCAGTGAAGCTTAAATACTAGAAAACCTCTTAGAAAAATGCAATGCAGTTCAATCGCAACACAAACAAAAGTTTGTTCATTATTATTTCTTGAAGTTTGTTATTGTTGTAATTTTTGCACATTTGCTGAAATCTATATGATAGGTCTGTGTATCTACACCAGAGGAGGCTCGTCCATAGAGGCAGAGGAGGTTGGTCCTCCTCTATTTTTGAGAGGCAAGAGGAAGATCCATTTTTTTTTTTTAAGAAAGAGTAACTGGTTGAAATAAATCATTACCAAATCTCAGTATCATTTATAAAATATTATATATATATTATATCATTAAAAAAGTTTCTTCTTTGGAAGAAAATCCACCTGAAACGGTTGAACAGCGACAGCTGCAGACGAAGGAGACAGAGCAGTCTGTGAGAGGAGCAGGGAGCAGGAAGGTGAGGCTAGAGGAGGACGGAGGGCTTCTGTCGTCCGTGAGAGGGATCTCCTTCCATTCACTCAGTGTATTCAGGATTTTTTCATGCTGATCTATGATTGGCTAAGGACGTCCTCCCTTACCAATCAGCAACCAGAATACAAAATTGACAGCAGGTTGGTCGAATAACAGTTCCCAAATTTCATTCTCACGTTTATACAACTGTAAACAAAAAGTACTTCTATGTACCGTATTGACCCGAATATAGTACGAGTTTTTTTTTTTCGATTAAAATTATGTGAAAAAGTGGGGTCGTCTTATAATCGGGGTCTAACCGTTGACACATGCTGATAGTTGTCTGGGTCGCTACGCGACCGCAACGGCAGAGGGCGCCAGCTTATTGTAGAGACGTCACTGACACTGTGGCTGCGGTTATCTGTCAATCACAGCGGAGAAGAAGTGACAGGAGATGAAAAATGGAGAGACGCGGTGATTTTACGGAGCAAAGTGGATCAAGTGTGGCAAGTTAACAGACATCTGAGGCGAAGCTATGAGGCTGATTTTAAGATAATGAGATCGATTCAGCGGAGGCGCCAAACAACTGTCAGCCAGCCAAGAAATATGGAGTTACGGAGTGTAACGTCCGAAGATGGCGGGTCCAAAAAGACCGTCTGAAAACGCTAACAGTAAGAGAAAAGCTTATCGTGGTCCTCTAAGCGGCCGCTTCCAAGAGACTGACAGGAAGGTGTGTGAGTTTGTTACTGAGAAACACATTTTGGATATCATAGTCTTTTTCTGAAGATTAGTCTTTAAAAGAGGGGTCGGCTTCTTATCAGGGTCGTCCTATATTCGGGTCAATATGGTATTTTACAGCTTTCACTGCCCGCCATGCTCGGACAAGAAATATGGAGTTTTCAGCGATATTGGAATCGGTTTCAAAGGAAATATAAGCACATTTCTGAAAGAAAAAAAACTGTTGGGAGAAATCAGAGCGAAGCAGTCAGAAAAATAATTCATAGTTTTCGTTTCGTTCGTCCTGCTGGAGGACATAACGTTAGCGGCACGACCGGGCGATTGTGATGAGTGATGTGTGTGATGTCCTGTGCTGTCCTGAAGTATGTACATTGATTGCTGTGGTAGCACAGTGAG